>NW_021309209.1:0-5932 GCF_002162155.2 Triticum dicoccoides
ATGATATGATCCTCCAACAAAATATTCTCCTGTGTGAGATACTTATTCTATATGCGGGCTAACTCAATCATCTTGAAAGCTTCAATCTCAATTGGAGTAAAGAGGTTAGGTAAGGGTTGAGGGATGTCTTCTTCTTTCATCGCCGGAGCTTGAACCTCCATGGCCTTCTTGATCCCTTCATCCTTGTTGATCTCTTCCAGTTCTTCTCTTTTCAGCTCTATCTTCAATAGCCAAGCATCCTTGTCTTCATTGTTGAAGGAGGGCGACGTCATGGTGCTCTAGATCTGTAACAGAAACAGCTCGAAATGAAAACAGAGGATATTTGCGTGATATGGCGGTCAAAACCTTCGGGAGTTTATATAATGAATTTTTACCAACGAAAATACGTAACATGCAAGAAAACGGAGTCCGGGAGGCACACGAGGTGTCCACGAGACAGGGGGTGTGCCCAGTAAGGGTGGGCGCGCCCTCCACCCTCGTGGAGGCCTCGTGTCCTCACCGGACTACTTCTTTCTTCCTAAAATTCTTAAATATTCCAAAACTGATAAAAATTGTCATTAGAATTGTTTTGGAGTCGGTTTGCTTACCGTACCACATACCTATTCCTTCTCGGAGTCTGGAACGTTCTGAAAAGTGTCCCTTATGTATTCCTCTGGGGTTACGGTTTCAATAATATTAGTTTCAACATTGATAGGATTACCTGAGATATAATGTTTAATTCTTTGACCGTTCACCACCCTCGGATGTGTGCCCTTGAAGTTGTTAATTTTTATGGCACCAGAACGATAGACCTCCTCGATAACGTAAGGACCTTCCCATTTAGAGAGAAGCTTTCCTGCAAAAAATCTTAAACGAGAGTTGAATAATAACACATAATCACCTACGTTAAACTCGCGCTTTTGTATCCTTTTATCATGCCAGCGTTTGACTTTTTATTTGAATAGCTTGGCATTCTCATAAGCTTGGGTTCTCCATTCATCAAGTGAGCTAATATCAAACAACCTCTTCTCACCGGCAAGTTTGAAGTCATAGTTGAGCTCTTTAATAGCCCTATATGCTTTATGTTCAAGTTCAAGAGGTAAATGACACGCTTTTCCATAAACCATCTTATATGGAGACATACCCATAGGATTTTTGTATGCAGTTCTATAGGCCCATAATGCATCATCAAGTTTTTTGGACCAATTCTTTCTAGATCTATTGATAGTCTTTTGCAAAATTAATTTGAGCTCTCTATTGCTCAACTCTACTTGACCACTAGACTGCGGATGATGAGGAGATGCGATTCCATGATTAACATCATACTTAGCAAGCATCTTACGGAAAGCACCATGAATAAAATGTGAACCACCATCAGTCATAAGATATCTAGGGACTCCAAACCTCGGAAAAATAACTTCTTTAAGCATTTTAATAGAAGTGTTATGATCAGCACTACTAGTTGGAATAGCCTCTTCCCACTTAGTAACGTAATCAACAACAACTAAAATATGTGTATAACCATTAGAGGCAGGAAAAGGTCCCATATAATCAAAGCCCCAAACATCAAACTGTTCAATAACAAGAGAATGATTCATAGGCATTTCTTGACGTCTACTAATATTACCAATTCGTTGACACTCATCACAAGATAAGACAAACTTACGAGCATCTTTGAAGAGAGTAGGCCAATAAAAACCAGATTGCAGTACCTTATGTGCAGTTCTATCTCCAGCGTGGTGTCCTCCATATGATTCAGAGTGACACTTGCGTAGGATCTGTTCCTGTTCATGCTCAGGTACACAATGTCTAATTACACCATCTACTCCTTCTTTATAAAGGTGTGGGTCATCCTAGAAGTAATGTCTTAAATCATAAAAGAACTTTTTATTTTGTTGGTATGTGAAACTAGGAGGTATAAATTTAGCGACAATGTAATTAGCATAATCAGCATACCAAGGAGCAGTACGAGAAGCATTAATGACCGCTAATTGTTCATCAGGAAAACTATCATCAATAGGCAGTGGGTCATCAAGAACATTCTCTAACCTAGACAAGTTGTCTACAACGGGATTCTCAGCTCCCTTTCTATCAATAATATGCAAATCAAATTCTTGGAGCAAGAGAACCCATCTAATGAGTCTAGGCTTAGCATCTTTCTTCTCCATAAGATATTTAATAGCAGCATGATCAGTGTGAATAGTAACTTTGGAATCAACAATATAAGGTCTAAACTTATCACAAGCAAACACAACTGCTAAGAACTCTTTTTCAGTAGTAGCATAACTTCTCTGGGCAATATCAAGAGTCTTACTGGCATACTGGATAACATTCAATTTCTTATCAACTCTTTGCCCTAGAACAGCACCTACAACATAATCACTAGCATCACACATAATTTCAAAGGGTAAATTCCAATCAGGTGGCTAAACAATAGGTGTAGTGATCAAAGCTTTCTTAAGTATTTCAAATGCTTCTACACAATCATCATCTAAGACAAAAGGAATATCTTTTTGCAATAAATTAGTCAGAGGCCTAGAGATTTTAGAAAAGTCCTTAATGAACCTCCTATAAAAACCGGCATGACCAAGGAAACTTCTTATACCTTTTATGTCCTTGGGACATGGCATCTTCTCAATAGCATCAACTTTAGCTTTATCAACTTCAATACCTCTCTCAGAGATCTTGTGCCCCAAGACAATGCCTTCATTAACCATAAAGTGGCACTTTTCCCATTTCAAGACGAGACTAGTGTCTTCGCATCTCTGCAAAACTCGATCAAGGTTGGTCAAGCAATCATCAAAAGAGGATCCATAAACGGAGAAGTCATCCATGAATACCTCACAAATCTTTTCACAAAAGTCAGAGAATATAGCCATCATGCATCTTTGAAAGGTAGCAGGTGCATTACATAAACCAAAAGGCATACGTCTATAAGCAAAAGTACCGAAAGGGCAAGTAGAAGTAGTTTTAGATTGATCACCCGCTGACACAGGTATTTGAGAGAAACCAGAATAACCATCTAGAAAGCAGAAATGCGTGTGTTTGGATAGTCTTTCTAGCATTTGATCAATAAAAGGTAAAGGGTAATGATCTTTCTTAGTAGCTTTATTTAATTTACGGAAATCAATTACCATCCTATAACCTGCAATAATTCTTTACGGGATCAATTCATCTTTATCATCAGGAATGACAGTATTACCTCCCTTTTTAGGAACACAATGGACATGGCTTACCCAATCACTATCAGCAACGGGATAAATTATACATGCCTCAAGGAGCTTTAGTATCTCCTTTCTTACCACTTCTTTCATTTTGGGATTCAATCGTCGTTGAGGATCTCTAATGGGTTTGGCATCAGCCTCCAAATTAATTTTGTGTTAGCATAACGTGGGACTAATGCCCTTGAGATCATCCAGAGTATATCCAATAGCAGCACGGTGCTTCTTCAGAGTTTTCAATAATCTTTCTTCTTCTTGCTTTGAAAGGTTAGCATTAATAATAACAGGATATATTTTCTTTTCATCAAGATAAGCATACTTAAGATTATCAGGTAATGGTTTGAGTTCAAACACGGGATCACCCTTGGGTGGAGGGGGATCCCCAAGAATTTCAACGGGAAGGTTGTGTTTTAGCATAGGTTCCTGTTTAAGGAACACTTCATCTATTTCCCTTCTTTCCTTCATAAACATATCATTTTCATGGTCAAGCAAATATTGTTCTAACAGATCAGTAGGAGGCACGGCAATGGAAGCAAGATCAATAATCTCATCCTTACTAGGTAATTCTCTATCACGAGGTTGTCTACGAAACTTAGCAAAATTAAATTCATGAGACATACCCTCTAAGCCAGTTGTAACCGTATCCTTTTCACAATCAATCCTAGCATTAGCTGTATTCAAGAAGGGTCTACCAAAAATAATGGGACAAAAGTCATCTTGTGGGGAACCAAGAAAAAGAAATCAGCAGGATATTTAACCTTCCCACACAAGACTTCAACATATCTAACTATCCCAACTGGTTTAATGGTGTCCCTGTTAGCAAGCTTAATAGTAACATCAATGCCTTCCAATTCAACGGGTGCAATGTCGTGCATAATTTCTTTATATAAGTCATAGGGTATTGCACTAGCACTAGCACCCATATCACATAAGCCATGATAACAATGATCTCCTATTTTAACAGAAATAACAGGCATGCCTACCACAGGTCTATGTATCTTATTATCTGGTCTAGCAATATTAGCAGTCTCACCACAGAAATAAATAACATGCCCATCTAAATCATCATCCAAGGGATCTTTAACCATAGCAATACTAGGTTCAACTTTGATTTGCTCAGGAGGTGTATAAGTCCTAGTATTACTCTTACGAACACCAGTCGAAGTTTTAGCATGATCCTTTATCCTAAAAGGAAAAGGAGGTTTCTCAACATAAGTAGTAGGAACAATAGGATCACTATAGGTGACAGTCTTTTCTTCAACTATAATAGGTGCAACTACTTTTACTTCAACGGGAGGATTACATTTAAACCACTTCTCTTTAGGGAGATCAACGTGAGTAGCAAAAGATTCACAGAAAGAAGCTACTATCTCAGAGTCAAGTCCATATTTAGCGCTAAATCCACGAAAAGCATCGGTATCCATAAAAGATTTAACACAATCAAACTTAGGGTGTCATACCTGACTCCTTACCATCGTCGGAACCCCAATCTTCAGAGTTGCGTTTAATTATTTCCAATAAGTCCCATTTGAATTCAATAGTCTTCAGCATATAAGAACCAGCACAGGAAGTATCGAGCAGGTTGCGATCATTGAGAGAAAGCCGAGCATAAATTTTTTGAATAATCATTTCTCTGGAGAGATCATGATTGGGGCATGAATATAACATTGACTTAAGCCTCCCCCAAGCTTGAGCGATGCTTTCTCCTTCGCGAGGCCAGAAATTATATATGTAATTACAATCACGATGAACAAGATGCATAGGATAGAACTTCTGGTGAAATTCCAACTTCAATCGCTTATAATTCCAAGATCTCATATCATCACATAGCCTATACCATGTCAATGCATCTCCCTTCAAAGATAAAGGGAAGACCTTCCTTTTGACAACATCATCGGGAATACCTACCAGCTTAAATAATCCACAAACTTCATCCACAAAGATAAGGTGTAAATCAGGATGCAATGTTCTGTCTCCTACAAATGGATTAGCTAGCAGTTTCTCTATCATACCCGAAGGAATCTCAAAGTAGATATTTTCAAAAAGTTCAGTAGGTTGAGGAGCAACTCTTTGCTCTTCTGGTCGGGGTGAAGATACCCCAAACAAGCCCCTCAAAGGATTAGTTTCCATAGTGATAAGTAACAAAAAATTTCAGCACACTATATAAATGTTTCCTTACCAAGTTCCACTCACCAAAAGTGCTACACTCCCCGGCAACGGCTCCAGAAAAGAGTCTTGATGACCCACAAGTGTAGGGGATCTATCGTAGTCCTTTCAATAAGTAAAAGTGTCGAACCCAACGAGGAGCAGAAGGAAATGATAAGCAGTTTTTAGTAAGGTTTTCTCTGCAAGCACTGAAATTGTAGGTATCGATACTTTTGTGATAAGATAAATTGTAACGAGTAACAAGTAAATAAAGTGCAGCAAGGTGGCCCAATCCTTTTTGTAGCAAAGGATAAGCTTGGACAATTTCTTATAATGAGAAAGGAGCTCCCGAGGACACATGGGAATTATCGTCAAGCTAGTTTTCATCACGCTCATATGATTCGCGTTCGGTATTTTGATAATTTGATATGTGGGTGGACCGGTGCTTGGGTACTGCCCTTACTTGGACAAGCATCCCACTTATGATTAACCCCTATTGCAAGCATCCGCAACTACAAAGAAATATTAAGGTAAACCTAACCACAACATTAGACATATGGATCCAAATCAGCCCCTAACGAAGCAAC
>NW_021309210.1:0-911 GCF_002162155.2 Triticum dicoccoides
CAAAGATATATAGTTAGCCATGCCATACTTTGCAAATTCAAAAATAAAAACAAAATATACGCCACTTACGTTCTCGCTATTTGCGCCATGTTCATTATTATCAAAATCCTCCGGAGGTAAGATATCATATGACGAGACGGAATCGTTGTCGCTGCTGTCATCATCTTCGTTCAAATTATCGTTATCGGTCTTAGTCACCTTATCAGTACCATTCTCGTCCCTCCCGAATGCGGATTCTTCGTCCATGTCAACACGCCAAACTCACAGAACTGCAAACCATTTGAAGTGTTGATTACAACAAGGACAAAAACTCATGTTGGTTTGCAAAAAAATAGAAAGACGTGTAATCCATGAACCCAGCAGCTACCATGAATTTTTTCTTAAAGCAATGGTTCAAACAACACTTTTTTGTCTTGTGTGAAACAAATAGTTGAGGTTGCCCATCGGTGTGTGCATATTGTGTGATGTCGTCATGACATAAATAAGCGTTCCTTAAATTAAGTCCGGCCTCCATTTACATTCTAGATTCATCACTTAACTAGCCCTAACTTATATCCATCATGCCCGCTAGGTTTAGATGACAAACCTTGCCCCGCGGTGTAGGCGTCGCCGGCGTTCGACGACGGCAGCTGTCCCCGCCTTGAATCTAGCAGCCGGCGACGTGCACGACGAGCCACCGGCCGGATGTTTGGCAGGATCCGCGACGGGGGGTGGGGAGAGTGGTGCGGAGGCGGCGTGGCACGTCGGGCCCTTCACGTCCGGGGGGTGGATGATGACAGTGAGATGCGGCGACGCACGCCGTTGCGACGGCGACGGCGGTGTCTGACGGGGTCGGACGGCGGCGTCGGACGGGGTGGGAGGGCGGCGATCCGCGGGGCCGGCGATCGGATGTGGCGGGTGAGTACACGAGG
>NW_021309211.1:0-1012 GCF_002162155.2 Triticum dicoccoides
CAGAAGATAGAGAGAAAATGAAAGATGTTCCCTATGCTTCAGCCATAGGCTCTATCATGTATGCAATGATGTGTACCAGACCTGACGTATGCTTAGCAATAAGCTTGGCAGGTAGGTACCAAAGTAATCCAGGAGTGGATCACTGGACAGCGGTCAAGAACATCCTGAAATACCTGAAAAGGACTAAGGATATGTTTCTCGTATATGGAGGTGACAAAGAGCTAGTCGTAAATGGTTACGTCGATGCAAGCTTTGACACTGATCCGGACGATTCTAAATCGCAGACCGGATACGTGTTTTTATTAAACGGTGGAGCTGTAAGTTGGTGCAGTTCTAAACAAAGCGTCATGGCGGGATCTACATGTGAAGCGGAGTACATAGCTGCTTCTGAAGCAGCAAATGAAGGAGTCTGGATGAAGGAGTTCATTTCCGATCTAGGTGTCATACCTAGTGCATCGGGACCAATGAAGATCTTCTGTGACAATACTGGTGCAATTGCTTTACCAAAGGAATCCAGATTTCACAAGAGGACCAAGCACATCAAGAGACGCTTCAATTCCATTGGGGATCAAGTCCAAGTGGGAGACATAGAGATTTGCAAGATACATACGGATCTGAATGTTGCAGACCCGTTGACTAAGCCTCTCTCACGAGCAAAACATGATCAACACCAAGACTCCATGGGTGTTAGAATCATTACTATGTAATCTAGATTATTGACTCTAGTGCAAGTGGGAGACTGAAGGAAATATGCCCTAGAGGCAATAATAAAGTTATTATTTATTTCCTCATTTCATGATAAATGTTTATTATTCATGCTAGAATTGTATTAACCGGAAACATGATACATGTGTGAATACATAGACAAACATATAGTCACTAGTATGCCTCTACTTGACTAGCTCATTAATCAAAGATGGTTATGTTTCCTAACCATTGACATGTGTTGTCATTTGATTAATGGGATCACATCATTAGGAGAATGAGGTGATTGACATGACCCATCCCGTTA
>NW_021309212.1:0-1091 GCF_002162155.2 Triticum dicoccoides
CGATCAGATCGTGGAGGAGAATACTTGAGTCACGAGTTTGGGGCACACTTAAGAAAATGTGGAATAGTTTCACAACTCACGCCGCCTGGAACACCTCAGCGTAATGGTGTGTCCGAACGTCGTAATCGCACTCTGTTAGATATGGTGCGATCTATGATGTCTCTTACCGATTTACCGCTTTCTTTTTGGGGCTATGCTTTAGAGACTGCCGCATTCACTTTAAATAGGGCTCCGTCGAAATCCGTTGAGACAACACCGTATGAATTATGGTTTGGGAAGAAACCTAAGCTGTCGTTTCTAAAAGTTTGGGGATGCGATGCTTATGTCAAGAAACTTCAACCTGAAAAGCTCGAACCCAAGTCGGAAAAATGCGTCTTCATAGGATACCCAAAAGAAACTATTGGGTACACCTTCTACCTCAGATCCGAAGGCAAGATCTTTGTTGCCAAGAATGGGTCATTTCTGGAGAAAGAGTTTCTCTCGAAAGAAGTAAGGGGGAGGAAAGTAGAGCTTGATGAAGTATTACCTCTTGAGCCGGCAAATGGCGCAACTCAAGAAAATGTTCCTGAGGTGCCAGCACCGACTAGAGAGGGAGTTAATGATAATGATCAAGATACTTCTGATCAATCCCCTACTGAAATTCGAAGGTCCACAAGGACACGTTCCGCACCAGAGTGGTACGGCAACCCTGTCTTGGAAATCATGCTGTTAGACAATGGTGAACCTTCGAACTATGAAGAAGCGATGGCGGGCCCGGATTCCGACAAATGGCTAGAAGCCATGAAATCCGAGATAGGATCCATGTATGAAAACAAAGTATGGACTTTGACTGACTTGCCCGTTGAGCGGCGAGCCATAGAAAATAAATGGATCTTTAAGAGGAAGACAGACGCGGATGGTAATGTGACCATCTATAAAGCTCGGCTTGTCGCTAAGGGTTATCGACAAGTTCAAGGGGTTGACTACGATGAGACTTTCTCACCGGTAGCGAAGCTGAAGTCCGTCCGAATCATGTTAGCAATTGCCGCATTCTATGATTACGAAATATGGCAAATGGACGTCAAAACGGCATTCCTTAATGGTTTCCTTAA
>NW_021309213.1:0-1610 GCF_002162155.2 Triticum dicoccoides
GTTATATCACCATGCCATTCGGCCTCAAGAATGCCGGAGCCACATTTATGCGAATGATTCAGAAGTGTCTACTCACTCAAATCAGTCGGAATGTGGAAGCATATATGGATGATATTGTTGTCAAATCACGAAAAGGTTCCGACCTGCTCGCTGATCTCGCCGAAACATTTGCCAACCTCAGAAGATATGATATCAAGCTCAATCCATCAAAGTGCACATTTGGAGTTCCTGGTGGCAAGTTACTCGGTTTTCTCGTTTCCGAACGGGGAATCGATGCTAACCCAGAAAAGATTGGCACTATTCTCCGAATGAAACGCCCTGTGCGAGTGCACGATGTCCAGAAGCTTACTGGATGCTTGGCCGCATTAAGTCGATTCATCTCACGACTCGGTGAAAAGGCATTGCCTCTTTACCGACTGATGAAGAAGACAGACAAGTTCGAGTGGAATCCAGAAGCTGATGCAGCGTTTGCCGAGCTCAAAACTCTGCTCTCCACCCAGCCGGTGCTTGCTGCTCCAATCAGTAAAGAGCCTCTGTTGCTCTATATCGCAGCCACAGGACAAGTCGTCAGTACTATGCTAACGGTCGAGCGGGAAGAAGAAGGAAAAGCTCTCAAAGTTCAGCGACCAGTGTATTATTTGTCTGAAGTCTTGACCCCATCCAAGCAGAGATATCCTCATTATCAGAAGCTTGTGTATGGAATATACATGACCACAAAGAAGGTTGCTCATTATTTCTCTGATCATTCCATCACAGTCGTCAGCGACGCTCCACTATCAGAGATTTTGCACAACAGAAATGCAACTGGTCGAGTGGCCAAATGGGCGATTGAACTTCTTCCCCTTGATATCAAGTTTGAGGCAAAGAAAGCCATTAAGTCCCAGGCAATAGCAGATTTCCTCGCCGAGTGGATTGAACAGCAGCAGCCGACTGAAGTTCACTCGGAGCATTGGACCATGTTTTTTTGATGGTTCTAAGATGTTGAATGGTTCCGGTGCTGGGGTTGTCCTGGTTTCCCCCAGAGGAGATAAGCTCAGATATGTGCTCCAGATTCACTTTGATTCCTCCAACAATGAGGCAGAATATGAGGCCCTCTTATATGGGTTGCGCATGGCCATTTCACTCGGCGTCCGTCGCCTGATGGTCTATGGCGACTTGGATTTAGTGGTCAATCAGGTGATGAAAGAGTGGGACGTGAGAAGCCCAGCCATGACTGGATACTGCAGTGCAGTGAGGAAGCTGGAAAAGAAGTTCGAGGGGTTGGAGCTCCATCATATACCCCGACTGAAAAATCAAGCAGCTGATGATCTAGCAAAGATAGGTTCCAAGAGAGAAGCCATTCCGAGTGGTGTGTTCTTGGAGCATATACACACTCCGTCAGTCAAAGAAGATCCTTTCACCGAAGAAACTCCACAGCCCAAGAGTGCCACAGATCCGACTGAAGTTGAAGTCCCAGCGGTGGTCGACTTGATCATGGAGGTTTTGGTGGTCATTCCCGACTGGACAGTTCCGTATGTCGCATATATCCTGAGAAAAGAGCTTCCGGAGGATGAGGAAGAGGCTCGACAGATCGTCCGTCGATCTAAGGCCTTTACCGTAATCAAAGGACA
>NW_021309214.1:0-907 GCF_002162155.2 Triticum dicoccoides
GTTCCTTGAGAAAGCAAAGTTGAAAGATGATGGTAGCAATTACACGGACTGGGTCCGTAACTTGAGGATTATCCTCATTGCTGCACAGAAGAATTACGTCCTGGAAGCACCGCTGGGTGCCAGGCCTGCTGCTGGAGCAACGCCAGATGTTATGAACGTCTGGCAGAGCAAAGCTGATGACTACTCGATAGTTCAGTGTGCCATGCTTTACGGCTTAGAATCGGGACTTCAACGACGTTTTGAACGTCATGGAGCATATGAGATGTTCCAGGAGTTGAAGTTAATATTTCAAGCAAATGCCCGGATTGAGAGATATGAAGTCTCCAATAAGTTCTATAGCTGCAAGATGGAAGAGAACAGTTCTGTCAGTGAGCATATACTCAAAATGTCTGGGTATAATAATCACTTGATTCAATTGGGAGTTAATCTTCCGGATGATTGCGTCATTGACAGAATTATCCAATCACTGCCACCAAGCTACAAGAGCTTCGTGATGAACTATAATATGCAAGGGATGAACAAGACTATTCCCGAGCTCTTCGCAATGCTGAAAGATGCGGAGGTAGAAATCAAGAAGGAGCATCAAGTGTTGATGGTTAACAAGACCACTAGTTTCAAGAAAAAGGGCAAAGGGAAGAAAAAGGGGAACTTCAAAAAGAACGGCAAGCAAGTTGCTGCTCAAGAGAAGAAACCCAAGTCTAGACCTAAGCCTGAAACTGAGTGCTTCTACTACAAGCAGACTGGTCACTGGAAGCGGAACTGCCCCAAGTATTTGGCGGATAAGAAGGATGGCAAGGTGAACAAAGGTATATGTGATATACATGTTATTGATGTGTACCTTACCAATGCTCGCAGTAGCACCTGGGTATTTGATACTGGTTCTGTTGCTAATATTTGCAACTCGAAA
>NW_021309215.1:0-989 GCF_002162155.2 Triticum dicoccoides
TCCCTTTGCCCTTTTCTTGAAACTAGTGGTCTTATCAACCATCAACACTTGATGTTTTTCTTGATTTCTACCTTCATTGATTTCATCATCACGAAGAGCTTGGGAGTTGTTTCCGTTATCCCTTGCATATTATAGTTCATCACGAAGTTCTACTAACTTGGTGATGGTGACTAGAGAATTTTGTCAATCACTATCTTATCTGGAAGATTAACTCCCACTTGATTCAAGCGATTGTAGTACCCAGACAATCTGAGCACATGCTCACTAGTTGAGCGATTCTCCTCCATCTTTTAGCTATAGAACTTGTTGGAGACTTCATATCTCACAACTCGGGTATTTGCTTGAAATATTAACTTCAACTCCTGGAACATCTCATATGGTCCATGACGTTCAAAACGTCTTTGAAGTCCCGATTCTAAGCCGTTAAGCATGGTGCACTTAAACTATCAAGTAGTCATCATATTGAGCTAGCTAAACGTTCATAACGTTTGCATCTGCTCTTGCAATAGGTCTGTCACCTAGCGGTGCATCAAGGACATAATTCTTCTGTGCAGCAATGAAGATAATCCTTAGATCACGGATCCAATCCGCATCATTGCTACTAACATCTTTCAACACAATTTTCTCTAGGAACATATCAAAATAAACACAGGGAAGCAACAACGCGAGCTATTGATCTATAATTTGCAAAATACTACCAGGACTAAGTTCATGATAAATTTAAGTTCAATTAATCATATTACTTAAGAACTCCCACTTAGACAGACATCCCTCTAATCCTCTAAGTGATCACGTGATCCAAATCAACTAAACCATGTCCGATCATCACGTGAGATGGAGTAGTTTCAATGGTGAACATCACTATGTTGATCATATCTACTATATGATTCACGCTCGACCTTTCGGTCTCCGTGTTCCGAGGCCATATCTGTATATGCTAGGCTCGTCAAGTATAACCTGAGTATTCTGCGTGCGCAACTGTTTTGCAC
>NW_021309216.1:0-1081 GCF_002162155.2 Triticum dicoccoides
GTTTTGCTTGCCTGGCACTTCTGAAGATAACATTGAGTCTTCATCAGTGTCAACGATCACATCATCGGTATCACGTCTATCGAGAGGGGACAAATACCGGCAACACAGAAGGGAACACAATCAATGCAATGCACAATATGATGCATGATCATGACATGGCAAAATGAATGTGTTTTGGGCTAATGCAACTAGCAACAGATTAAATGAAGTTGGTTTGAATACAAGATTCAAATTCAAACTCCATATGTGATTATTCAAATGCCATTTAATTGATTTGTGCTAAACAGCAGCTATAAGTTGTTCTAACATGCATGAAAATGGTACAGATGGATTCCTTGAATTTTTCTGATAATTTTTCATATATAATTTATTTCATTTGGAGTTACGGTTAATTTTCTATGAATTTTAGAAGTTTTAGGCATTTTCTGGAATTTTAGAATTAAATAAAATCCAGAAAACATTACTGCGTCAGCATGATGTTGGCATGACGTCAGCAAGTCAACAGGGGCCGGCTCGGGTCAAACCTGACGTGTGGGGTCCACACGTCAGTGACACAGGGGCTAATCCCGCGTTGACCCGGGCTTTGACCCGCTACGGGGCCCACTGTCAGTGTCACAGGGTTAGTTAACAGGGTCATTAGCCCCTAACGACGACGCCACGTCAGCACGCCGGAGACCAGCCGACGGCGACCACAGAACACGGCGGGGCACGCCGGACTTGCGCTAGAGGCGTCAGTTTGGCGCGCTGAGGGCACCAGGGGATGGCCCTTGCTCCCGCGCATCCAGAGGACCGAGTGGGAGGTCGTGGGGTCGCCGGAACTCATGCCGGCGACGAGCTTTGGCGGCAATGGTGTTCGGTGGTGCTCGGGCGCGTCGCTACGGTGCATCAGTGAGCAAATGGAGAGGCTGGGCAGCACCTGCTAGACATGGGGAGCACTAAGAGCAGCTCAGTGAGGCCAGGGGAGCACGGAGGCTATGCGTGCAGCAGCAATGGCGGACGGTGGCTTCGGTGCTCGTGGGGAACGGCGCTACGGCACGGAGGGGAGCATGCTGAGTTAGGGGAGAGGGTCAGTGACTCACGG
>NW_021309217.1:0-1195 GCF_002162155.2 Triticum dicoccoides
CATGGTCTTATAGCTCAAAATAATCAGTAAATGCATGAAAAATAACAAATGAAGTCAGAAAGGGTTGTAATTTGATGATGTGGCTTTGAATGGTGCATTTTAAACACAGAAAAACAAGGGAGTTCAAATAACTTCAAAAAAATGAAATCCCTT
This sequence comes from Triticum dicoccoides, assembly GCF_002162155.2. Lineage (NCBI taxonomy): Eukaryota > Viridiplantae > Streptophyta > Magnoliopsida > Poales > Poaceae > Triticum > Triticum dicoccoides. The sequence continues at coordinate 154 of NW_021309217.1, forward strand.
TGTAAAAGACGAATTTCCGTATGAAACCCTGATACTTCGAAAGAGATTGTCCGTTTTGTACACGAAGTGTATCATGTTTTCGCCGTAACCCTCTCTACTTTTTCACACATGCTATGTGGGTGAAATGATGATACCATGCCAACATGGAACTTTTTCAGAGTTCATTTCAAATGCTTGTCAATTTCATGGTCTTATAGCTCAAAATAATCAGTAAATGCATGAAAAATAACAAATGAAGTCAGAAAGGGTTGTAAATGGATGATGTGGCTTTGAATGGTGCATTTTGAAGACAGAAAAACAATGGAGTTCAAATAAGTTCAAAAAATTGAAATCCCTTTGTAACAGACGAGTTTCCGTATGAAACCATGATACTTCGAAAGAGATCGTCCGTTTTGTACACGAAGTGTATCCAGTTTTTGCCGTAAACCTCTCTACTTTATCGCACATGCTATGTGGGTGAAATGATGATACCATGACAACTTGAAACCTTTTCAGAGTTCATTTCAAATGCTTTTCAATTTCATGGTCTTATAGCTCAAAATAATCAGTAAATGCATGAAAAATAACAAATGAAATCAGAAAGGGTTGTAAATTGATGATGTGGCTTTGAATGGTGCATTTTGAACACATAAAAACAAGGGAGTTCAAATAAGTTCAAGAAAATAAAATCCCTTTGTAAAAGACAAATTTCCGTATGAAACCCTGATACTTCGAAAGAGATTGCCCGTTTTGTACACGAAGTGTATCCAGTTTTTTCCGTAACCCTCTCTACTTTGTCACACATGCTATGTGGGTGAAATGATGATACCATGCCAACTTGGAACCTTTTCAGAGTTCATTTCAAATGCTTGTCAATTTCATGGTCTTATAGCTCAAAATAATCAGTAAATGCATGAAAAATAACAAATGAAGTCACAAAGGGTTGCAATTTGATGATGTGGCTTTGAATGGTGCATTTTAAACACACAAAAGCAAGGGGTTCAAATCAGTTCAAAAAAATGAAATCCCTTTGTAACAGACAAATTTCCGTATAAATCCCTAA
>NW_021309218.1:0-1262 GCF_002162155.2 Triticum dicoccoides
CTCGCATAATGACCTCCTCCCTTACAACGACGACAAATAATATCACTTGTGTGCCCTGTTGATGCCATGGAAGAAGAAGAACGCTGTGCAGGCCCCGCAGGTGCGCTCTTGGCAGATAATGGTGGTTGTGCATGTTTTCTTGTATCACGGCTGGAGGTGGCACCGGATGGAGGTGCTGGTGCAGTTGAAGTAGAAGATGCACGTGGTGTCCATGATGAAGGTCGGCCTGCAGAAAAGTTAGTTCGCCCCAATGCTTGTCGATCCTGCACTTCACGTTCAGCTTTACAAGCAAGATGGAATAAACGAGTGATATTAGTATACTCCTTATAGTCTAGAATGGTCTGAATCTCTCTATTTAATCCACCCAGAAAATGTGCAAGCATAGCTTCATTCTCCTCAACAATACCACATCTAATCATGCCAGTTTGTAATTCCTGATAATATTCTTCTACAGAATTTTTTCCTTGTCTGAAACGCTGCAATTTTTGAAGCAATTCACGTTGATAATATGGTGGAACCCAACGCGTACGCATAGCAGTTTTCAAAGCAGCCCAAGTAGTTGGAATAGGATATAATCTACAATGTTCAGACCACCATACACATGCAAAACTAGTGAAAGCACAAACGGCAGCAGCAACTCGTCTCTCCTCAGGATATTGTAAACATGTAAATCGTTGTTCAGTTTCTAACTCCCAAGTAAGATATATATCAGGAACATATCTACCCTCAAATGGTGGAATATTCAATATCAGTTTAGGAATATGGACATCATCTCGTACCTGAGGTGGTGGTGCAGGCCTACCATTACGAATATATACCTGAGGTCGACCTGCTGGTGGTGGTACAGGTGGCTGCACGTAGTGTTGATTTTGATCAACCTCATCCTCATAATCTCCCACATAATCATCCTCCTCCGCATCAGCAGCAGGAGCCACAGAAGTATCAACAGCAGCACCAACAGTTTGGCCAAACGCAAGAGGAACACGGCTTGCTCGGCGGAGGTCTGCTTCGCGACGTGGAGGTAGTCATTGTTGTTGTTGTTGGAGAGGTGCGTTAGGTGCAGCGGGTGGTGGTGGTGGAAGACGCGCGAGCAATTCATTAAACTTGTTATCGAGCTTTGTTTCGAACGTCTTCTCAAAGCCAGTGATCTTCTCCATGGCCTCTTCAAAATTGTTCAGCACATCTTGCACCTGTTCAGTCATCATTTGCTGAAACTTATCATGAAGCTCCTTGTTCGATAAATTCTCCCAGTCAATCTCGTC
>NW_021309219.1:0-703 GCF_002162155.2 Triticum dicoccoides
TATGGACTATTACTCACCGTTTCGGGGCCCCAAACAAATTTCCATAGTTGTTGAACCCAAGGCGCGCTTACGTGTAGGTCATCAACACTCACAGATTTGGCCGATTTTGGCACGTTTCGTGGACTATTACTCACTGTTTTGGGGTCTCGGAGAGGTTTCCACGATTAACGAACCCTAGGGTGCCTTTACGATACGGTCATCAACACTCGCGGTTTTGGCCGATTCTGACCCGTTTCATGGACTATTACTCTCCGTTTTGGGGTCCCAAACCGGTTTCATAGTTGTTGAACCCCAAGGTGCGCTTACGTGTCGGTCATCAACACTCATAGTTTTGGCCGATTCTGGCACGTTTCGTGGACTATTACTCACTGTTTTGGGGTCCTGAAGTGATTTCCACGATTAACGAACCCTGGGGTGCATTTACGTTTCGGTCATCAACACTCATGGTTTTGGCCGATTCTGACTCATTTCGTGGACTATTACGCACCGGTTTTGGGCCCCAAAGCGATTTCCATAGTTGTTGAACCCCAAGGTGCGCTTACGTGTCGGTCATCAACACTCACAGTTTTGGCCGATTCTGGCCCGTTTCGTGTACTATTACTCACTGTTTTGGGGTCCCGGAGTGATTTACACGATTAACGAACCCTGGGGTGCGTTTACGTTTCGGTCATCAACACTCGCTGTTTTGGCAGATTCTGAGCCG
>NW_021309219.1:827-1371 GCF_002162155.2 Triticum dicoccoides
TGGACTATTACTCACCGGTTTTGGGCCGCAAAGCGATTTCCATAGTTGTTGAACCCCAAGGTGCGCTTACGTGTTGGTCATCAACACTCACAGTTTTGGCCGATTCTGGCCCGTTTCCTGGACTATTACTCACTGTTTTGGGGTCCCGGAGTGATTTACACGATTAATGAACCCTGGGGTGCGTTTATGTTTCGGTCATCAACACTCGCTGTTTTGGCAGATTCTGAGCCGTTTCGTGGACTATTACTCACCATTTTTGGGCCCCAAACAAATTTCCATAGTTGTTGAACCCCAAGGCGCGCTTACGTGTAGGTCATCAACACTCACAGATTTGGCTGATTCTGGCCCGTTTCGTGGACTATTACTCACTGTTTTGGGGTCCTGGAGTGATTTCCATGATTACGAACCCTGGGGTGCATTTACGTTTCGGTCATCAACACTCGCGGGTTTTATCGATTCTGACCCGTTTTATGGACTATTACTCACCGTTTCGGGGCCCCAAACAAATTTCCATAGTTGTTGAACCCAAGGCGCGCTTACGTGT
>NW_021309219.1:2144-2693 GCF_002162155.2 Triticum dicoccoides
GGAGAGGTTTCCACGATTAACGAACCCTGGGGTGCCTTTACGATACGGTCATCAACACTCGCGGTTTTGGCCGATTCTGACCCGTTTCATGGACTATTACTCACCGTTTTGGGGTCCCAAAACGGTGACATAGTTGTTGAACCCCAAGGTGCGCTTACGTGTCGGTCATCAACACTCATAGTTTTGGCCGATTCTGGCACGTTTCGTGGACTATTACTCACTGTTTTGGGGTCCTGAAGAGATTTCCACGATTAACGAACCCTGGGGTGCATTTACGTTTCGGTCATCAACACTCATGGTTTTGGCCGATTCTGACCCGTTTCGTGGACTATTACTCACCGGTTTTGGGCCCCAAAGCGATTTCCATAGTTGTTGAACCCCAAGGTGCGCTTACGTGTCGGTCATCAACACTCACAGTTTTGGCCGATTCTGGCCCATTTCATGGACTATTACTCATTGTTTTGGGGTCCCGGAGAGGTTTCCACGATTAATGAACCCTGGGGTGCGTTTACAATTCGGTCATCAACACTCGCGGTTTTGGCTGATTCT
>NW_021309219.1:5176-5838 GCF_002162155.2 Triticum dicoccoides
TGGACTATTACTCACCGGTTTTGGGCCGCAAAGCGATTTCCATAGTTGTTGAACCCCAAGGTGCGCTTACGTGTTGGTCATCAACACTCACAGTTTTGGCCGATTCTGGCCCGTTTCCTGGACTATTACTCACTGTTTTGGGGTCCCGGAGTGATTTACACGATTAATGAACCCTGGGGTGCGTTTATGTTTCGGTCATCAACACTCGCTGTTTTGGCAGATTCTGAGCCGTTTCGTGGACTATTACTCACCATTTTTGGGCCCCAAACAAATTTCCATAGTTGTTGAACCCCAAGGCGCGCTTACGTGTAGGTCATCAACACTCACAGATTTGGCTGATTCTGGCCCGTTTCGTGGACTATTACTCACTGTTTTGGGGTCCTGGAGTGATTTCCATGATTACGAACCCTGGGGTGCATTTACGTTTCGGTCATCAACACTCGCGGGTTTTATCGATTCTGACCCGTTTTATGGACTATTACTCACCGTTTCGGGGCCCCAAACAAATTTCCATAGTTGTTGAACCCAAGGCGCGCTTACGTGTAGGTCATCAACACTCACAGATTTGGCCGATTCTGGCACGTTTCGTGGACTATTACTCACTGTTTTGGGGTCTTGGAGAGGTTTCCACGATTAACGAACCCTGGGGTGCCTTTACGATA
>NW_021309219.1:7481-8443 GCF_002162155.2 Triticum dicoccoides
GGTTTTGGCCGATTCTGACCCGTTTCGTGGACTATTACTCACCGGTTTTGGGCCGCAAAGCGATTTCCATAGTTGTTGAACCCCAAGGTGCGCTTACGTGTTGGTCATCAACACTCACAGTTTTGGCCGATTCTGGCCCGTTTCCTGGACTATTACTCACTGTTTTGGGGTCCCGGAGTGATTTACACGATTAATGAACCCTGGGGTGCGTTTATGTTTCGGTCATCAACACTCGCTGTTTTGGCAGATTCTGAGCCGTTTCGTGGACTATTACTCACCATTTTTGGGCCCCAAACAAATTTCCATAGTTGTTGAACCCCAAGGCGCGCTTACGTGTAGGTCATCAACACTCACAGATTTGGCGGATTCTGGCCCGTTTCGTGGACTATTACTCACTGTTTTGGGGTCCTGGAGTGATTTCCACGATTACGAACCCTGGGGTGCATTTACGTTTCGGTCATCAACACTCGCGGTTTTTATCGATTCTGACCCATTTTATGGACTATTACTCACCGTTTCGGGGCCCCAAACAAATTTCCATAGTTGTTGAACCCAAGGCGCGCTTACGTGTAGGTCATCAACACTCACAGATTTGGCCGATTTTGGCACGTTTCGTGTACTATTACTCACTGTTTTGGGGTCTCGGAGAGGTTTCCACGATTAACGAACCCTGGGGTGCCTTTACGATACGGTCATCAACACTCGCGGTTTTGGCCGATTCTGACCCGTTTCATGGACTATTACTCACCGTTTTGGGGTCCCAAACCGGTTTCATAGTTGTTGAACCCCAAGGTGCGCTTACGTGTCGGTCATCAACACTCATAGTTTTGGCCGATTCTGGCACGTTTCGTGGACTATTACTCACTGTTTTGGGGTCCTGAAGTGATTTCCACGATTAACGAACCCTGGGGTGCATTTACGTTTCGGTCATCAACACTCATGGTTTTGGCCGATTCTGACTC
>NW_021309220.1:0-1354 GCF_002162155.2 Triticum dicoccoides
AGTGTCATTTTTCCCTCAAAAGGTCCATGACATTTTTATGGTCGTACATACATGCTAGGGTGGATATATATATGCATGTTCTTGTCAGAGATGGTCGTACCGTGTGTGCTAGCTTGCTTGGGTACTGTACATATGAAGCATGCACACACGTCTGCTGCTAGTTCCTAGGTAGGTATGTACTCGTGTGCGAGAATGCATACATACAAATATATGATGTACATGTATGCATGGTTGCGTAGTTCCTCGTTGTGTACATACGAGCTGGAATGTTGCAAGTCAACCTCTCCTCGACGACGCCGATGCAACACAAAAACCAATGCATGCAACTATGCAAGTACCATGGAAATATTCACAATGCATGCATGTATGTACGTGCATCCAACAAGCCAATTTTAAGAACATCTAAGAATAAAAATAAGATTAAGAAAAAAAATCATTGAAAGTACATGCATGTATGTACGTGCATGACCACCGAAAAAAAATCTATCCCTACACTGCCCAGAGGCACCTCTTTTGATTACATAACTAACTCTAATGAAAATCCAATCACGTTTGTTTCTCTTATAGTGTTGCATTCCGCCAGCTTCACGGTCACAAATTGGGCCCTACGTCATTTAGTTAAGTTGGAGAAAAGACTCCATGTGTGCAGATGGAGAGGGTAGCTGATGGTACAGGCGTACAGTGTTCAAACAGAAAATTTGTTTTGCGACGAAGGCATGTATTTGAGCTCACTCCAAATTTTGGCCGATATTGTCATGCCATAGAGTATGCACGGCTTGTATCTAAAAAACTGGAACATGCATTTGTGACTACATACAAAAATTACTCAGGCGACAGACAACCCTCCACCACTTGTGAGTTTAGCAAAAACTGGAACTTATGCATGCGTTATTCAGGGCTAAATACAGAAAGCATGTTTCCCCGTAAAAGTCACACATGTTGGGCATGCATTTTTCATGTCAAGAGAAAGAGAAAACAATCACAATGAATTGCATCCCCCCCGTGTGGGTTGTAGTGTTTTATACTCATGACTACATACATGATTATCGGATGATATTGGCAGTTCTTCGGATGCCATATATAGTCTATCGTAAAGTGCACATCTGCTTTGGTGACTAATATTTAATAGTAGTAGCAAGACAGCTAGATATATATTAAGATGGAAGCATCCGGCTCCGGGACAGGCAGCTAATCCTTTGATTTATGAGATATTGGAGTGAAACAAATAAGCCATGTATTCTCCTACGCGAGCAGCGTGAAAGAGTCAATCCAGCCATGGAGGGAGACTTGCCTACAATTCCCATCATCAAACTCATCCACCGGCAACGGTGTCACCATCGGCCGTCCTCTCTCT
>NW_021309221.1:0-1841 GCF_002162155.2 Triticum dicoccoides
TCCTTGGACTCGCTCCATGCCAATTCCATCAGAGGAAAATTATGATGCACAACCCAGCAACGAGTTCACTCAGGGATAGTCAAGCCAACCGGGCAATGAATCGGCACTTTCACAAATGTGCCGCCTTTATGAACAGAGTCAGCAACAACATCGTGAAATAATGAACCAAGTCATCAACATGGGAAATCACCATGGACAGTATCAACAGCACTCCAAGTTATCTGAGCTACAGAAGACACGTCCTCAAACATTTTCTCATACTGACAAGCCTCTTGAAGCCGAGGACTGGCTTCGAGATATGGAGAGAAAATTAATTATTGCAAAATGTTCAGACCCCGAGAAGGTATTATATGCTCCGCACTATCTCACAGGAGCAGCCGCATCGTGGTGGGAGAATTTTCTGCACATGCATCCCAACGAAAATGACATAAACTGGGATGATTTCAAGGAAGGTTTCCGTGGTGCACATATTCCTAAGAGTATTATGAAAATCAAGAAGAGAGAATTTGATGACCTAAAACAAAGGAACATGACAGTGTCAGATTACAACAGTCAATTTACCCTATTATCCCGCTACGCCAATGAGGAGCGTATGACTGAAATCAAGAAGATGGAGAAGTTCCTTGACGGTCTGGCACCCGCACTTAAATGCCAACTGGTCGTGCACACTTTTCCTGATTTTAAAAACGCTGGTGGACAAGGCCATTACTCTGGAAAATGAGAGACGCAGTCTGGAAGATATCCGCAAGCGAAAAAGGGACCAGACTAATCACACTCGCAATCACCGAAGCAAGATAGATTTTAAAAAGGGTGGGACACCCAAATTCTCATCCAATGTCTCACGCCCAATCAAGAATTTTCATGCAAGGGACAAGGAATTCACCTATCGCCCCGGCGTTACTTGTTACGCTTGTGGAGAAGAAGGGCACTATGCCAAACAGTACCCCAAGCCAAGGAATTCAACCCCAAAGCCAAACAACGGCAACAATTCCGCGCCCAAGCGAAACAATTTCAATCCCAACAATAACCACAGGAAGGGTCATATGAACCACGTAACCAAAGAGGAGGCACAAAATGCTCCGGATATCGTACTCGGTACGTTTCCTGTCAACACAATACCTGCAATGGTTTTGTTTGATTCTGGAGCTTCTCACTCTTTCATCTCGAAAAGTTTTGCTTTGCAAAATAATTTTTCGATGCTTCCTTTGGAGAAATCCATAATAATCAAGTCCCACGGGATTCAGCAAGTTTCTCAGAATTACTGTCAGAATGTGGTCATTGAGTTTGAAGGATTGGAGTTTTACGCAAATCTTATTGTATTGGAAAATAAAGGACTGGATGTCATCCTAGGGATGGATTGGCTAACCACCAATAAAGGTTTTATCGACTGTTTCAACAGGACCGTGATTCTCACACACCACCAAGGGAAGACAATAAGAGTATCAGCCAAGGAAGGAAAAAGACCCCGGCAACCGAGATTAAATAAGGTGGACATTTCTGAGCTAAACAAGGTTCAAGTAGTGTGTGAATTTCCAGATGTATTCCCTGAAGAGCTGCCAGGCATGCCACCAGATTGAGAAATAGAATTCCGCATTGAGCTAGCACCAGGAACCACCCCCATATACAAGAAACCATACAGAATGGCACCATCCGAGTTGATCGAATTGAAGAAGCAAATAAAGGAATTACTGGATAAAGGATACATTCGGGCCAGCTCCTCACCTTGGGGATCACCAATTTTATTTGCCAAGAAGAAGGATGGAACGCTGAGATTGTGTATCGACTATCGAGCACTTAACATGGTCACAGTCAAAAACAAATACCCGATGCCAAGGATAAAC
>NW_021309222.1:0-1058 GCF_002162155.2 Triticum dicoccoides
ATGATCATCTCATACAATAAAATTCAGCATCATGCCTTGACCATATCACATCACAACATGCCCTGCAAAAACAAGTTAGACGTCCTCTACTTTGTTGTTGCATGTTTTACGTGGCTGCTACGGGCTTAAGTAAGAACCAATCTCACCTACGCATCAAAACCACAACGATAGTTTGTCAAATAGACTCCGTTTTAACCTTCGCAAGGACCGGGCGTAGCCATACTTGGTTCAACTAAAGTTGGAGAGACAGTCGCCCGCAAGCCATCTCTGTGCAAAGCACGTCGAGGGAACCGGTCTCGCGTAAGCGTACGCGTAAGGTTGGTCTGGGTCGTCTCGTCCAACAATACCGCCGAACCAAAATATGACATGCTGGTAGGCAGTATGACTTGTATCGTCCACAACTCACTTGTGTTCTACTCGTGCATATAACATCAACATCAATAACCTAGGCTCGGATGCCACTGTTGGGTTTCGTAGTAATTTCAAAATTTTTCCTACGCGCACACAGGATCATGTGATGCATAGCAACGAGAGGAGAGTGTTGTCTACGTACCCAACGCAGACCGACTGCGGAAGCGATGACACAACATAGAGGAAGTAGTCGTACGTCTTCACGATCCAACCGATCAAGCACCGAAACTACGGCACCTCCGAGTTCGAGCACACGTTCAGCTCGATGACGATCCCCGGACTCCGATCCAGCAAAGTGTCGGGGAAGAGTTTCGTCAGCACGACGGCGTGGTGATGATCTTGATGAACTACAGCAGCAGGGCTTCGCCTAAACTCCGCTACAGTATTATCGAGGAATATGGTGGCAGGGGGCACCGCACACGGCTAAGGAATCGATCACGTGGATCAACTTGTGTCAACTTGTGTGTTTAGAGGTGCCCCTGCCTCCGTATATAAAGGAGGAGAGGAGGGGAGGCTGGCCGGCCAAGGGGGGGAGGCGCAGGAGAGTCCTACTCCCTCTGGGAGTAGGATTCCCCCTCCAATCCTAGTCCAACTAGGATTCCTCGGAGGGGAAAAGAGGAGGAGGGGGCCGGCCACCTCTCCTAGTC
>NW_021309223.1:0-1132 GCF_002162155.2 Triticum dicoccoides
AAAACCGCGAGTGTTGATGACCAAAACGTAAACGCACCCCAGGGTTCGTTAATCGTGTAAATCACTCCGGGACCCCAAAACAGTGAGTAATAGTCCAGGAAACGGGCCAGAATCGGCCAAAACTGTGAGTGCTGATGACCAACACGTAAGCGCACCTTGGGATTCAACAACTATGGAAATCGCTTTGGGGCCCAAAACCGGTGAGTAATAGTCCACGAAACGGGTCAGAATCGGCCAAAACCGTAATTGTTGATGACCGAAACGTAAACGCACCCCAGGTTTCGTTAATCATGGAAATCACTCCGGGACCCCAAAACAGTGAGTAATAGTCCACGAAACGTGCCAGAATCGGCCAAAAATGTGAGTGTTGATGACCAACACGTAAGTGCACCTTGGGGTTCAACAACTATGAAACCGGTTTGGGGCCCCAAAACGGTGAGTAATAATCCATGAAACGGGTCAGAATCAGCCAAAACCGCGAGTGTTGATGACCGAATCGTAAACACACCCCAGGGTTCGTTAATCGTGGAAACCTCTCCGGGACCCCAAAACAGTGAGTAATAGTCCACGAAATGGGCCAGAATCGGCCAAATCTATGAGTGTTGATGACCTATACGTAAGCGCGGCTTAGGGTTCAACAACTATAGAAATTCATTTGGGGCCCAAAAACGGTGGTAAATAGTCCACGAAACGGGTCAGAATCGGCCAAACCCGCTAGTGTTGATGACCAAAACATAAACGCACACCAGGGTTCGTTAATCGTGGAAATCATCTCCGGGACCCCAAAACAGTGAGTAATATTCCACGAAACGGGCCAGAATCGGCCAAATCTGTGAGTGTTGATGACTGACACGTAAGCGCACCTTGGGGTTCAACAACTATGGAAATCGCTTTAGGCCCCAAAACGGTGAGTAATAGTCCACGAAACGGGTCAGAATGGGCCAAAACCGCGAGTGTTGATGACCGAAATGTAAACGCACCCCGGGATTCGTTAATCGTGGAAATCACTCCGGGACCCCAAAACAGTGAATAATAGTCCATGAAACGGGCCAGAATCGGCCAAAACTGTGAGTGTTGATGACCGACACGTAATCGCACCTTGGGGTTCAACAACTATGGAAATCTCTTTGGG
>NW_021309223.1:1142-2009 GCF_002162155.2 Triticum dicoccoides
AGTGAGTAATAGTCCACGAAATGGGCCAGAATCGGCCAAATCTGTGAGTGTTGATGACCTATACGTAAGCGCGGCTTAGGGTTCAACAACTATAGAAATTCATTTGGGGCCCAAAAACGGTGAGTAATAGTCCACGAAACGGGTCAGAATCGGCCAAACCCGCTAGTGTTGATGACCAAAACATAAACGCACACCAGGGTTCGTTAATCGTGGAAATCATCTCCGGGACCCCAAAACAGTGAGTAATATTCCACGAAACGGGCCAGAATCGGCCAAATCTGTGAGTGTTGATGACTGACACGTAAGCGCACCTTGGGGTTCAACAACTATGGAAATCGCTTTAGGCCCCAAAACGGTGAGTAATAGTCCACGAAACGGGTCAGAATGGGCCAAAACCGCGAGTGTTGATGACCGAAATGTAAACGCACCCCGGGATTCGTTAATCGTGGAAATCACTCCGGGACCCCAAAACAGTGAATAATAGTCCATGAAACGGGCCAGAATCGGCCAAAACTGTGAGTGTTGATGACCGACACGTAATCGCACCTTGGGGTTCAACAACTATGGAAATCTCTTTGGGGCCCCAAAACGGTAAGTAATAGTCCATAAAACGGGTCAGAATCGATAAAAACCGCGAGTGTTGATGACCGAAACGTAAACGCACCCCAGGGTTCGTTAATCGTGGAAATCACTCCGGGACCCCAAAACAGTGAGTAATAGTCCATGAAACGGGCGAGAATCGGCCAAAACTGTGAGTGTTGATGACCTACACGTAAGGGCGCCTTGGGGTTCAACAACTATGGAAATTTGTTTGGGGCCCAAAAATGGTGAGTAATAGTACACGAAACGGCTCAGAATCTGCCAAAA
>NW_021309223.1:7242-7874 GCF_002162155.2 Triticum dicoccoides
ATATGTAAGCGCGCCTTGGGGTTCAACAACTATGGAAATTTGTTTGGGGCCCAAAAATGGTGAGTAATAGTCCACGAAACGACTCAGAATCTGCCAAAACCGCGAGTGTTGATGACCAAAACGTAAACGCACCCCGGGATTCGTTAATCCTGGAAATAACTCTGGGACCCCAAAACAGTGAGTAATAGTCCATGAAACAGGCCAGAATCGGCCAAAACTGTGAGTGTTTATGACCGACACGTAATCGCACCTTGGGGTTCAACAACTATGGAAATCTCTTTGGGGCCCCAAAACGGTGAGTAATAGTCCATAAAACGGGTCAGAATCGATAAAAACCGCGAGTGTTGATGACCGAAACGTAAACGCACCCCGGGATTCGTTAATCGTGGAAATCACTCCGGGACCCCAAAACAGTGAGTAATAGTCCACGAAACGGGCCAGAATCGGCCAAATCTGTGAGTGTTGATGACCGACACGTAAGCGCACCTTGGGGTTCAACAACTATGGAAATCGCTTTAGGGCCAAAAACGGTGAGTAATAGTCCACGAAACGGGTCAGAATCGGCCAAAACCGCGAGCGTAGATGACCAAAACGTAAACGCACCCCGGGATTCGTTAATCCTGGAAATAACT
>NW_021309223.1:10255-11820 GCF_002162155.2 Triticum dicoccoides
GCACCTTGGGGTTCAACAACTATGGAAATCGCTTTAGGGCCAAAAACGGTGAGTAATAGTCCACGAAACGGGTCAGAATCGGCCAAAACCGCGAGCGTAGATGACCAAAACGTAAACGCACCCCGGGGTTCGTTAATCCTGGAAATAACTCCAGGACCCCAAAACAGTGAGTAATAGTCCATGAAACGGGCCAGAATCGGCCAAAACTGTGAGTGTTGATGACCGACACGTAATCGCACCTTAGGGTTCAACAACTATGGAAATCTCTTTGGGGCCCCAAAACGGTGAGTAATAGTCCATAAAACGGGTCAGAATCGATAAAAACCGCGAGTGTTGATGACCGAAACGTAAACGCACCCCAGGGTTCGTTAATCGTGGAAATCACTCCGGGACCCCAAAATAGTGAGTAATAGTCCATGAAACGGGCGAGAATCGGCCAAAACTGTGTGTGTCGATGACCTACACGTAAGCGCGCCTTGGGGTTCAACAACTATGGAAATTTGTTTGGGGCCCAAAAATGGTGAGTAATAGTACACGAAACGGCTCAGAATCTGCCAAAACCGCGAGTGTTGATGACCAAAACGTAAACGCACCCCAGGGTTCGTTAATCGTGTAAATCACTCCGGGACACCAAAACAGTGAGTAATAGTCCAGGAAACGGGCCAGAATCGGGCAAAACTGTGAGTGCTGATGACCAACACGTAAGCGCACCTTGGGATTCAACAACTATGGAAATCGCTTTGGGGCCCAAAACCGGTGAGGAATATTCCACGAAACGGGTCAGAATCGGCCAAAACCGTCTTTGTTGATGACCGAAACGTAAACGCACCCCAGGGTTCGTTAATCGTGGAAATCACTCCGGGACCCCAAAACAGTGAGTAATAGTCCACGAAACGTGCCAGAATCGGCCAAAAATGTGAGTGTTGATGACCGATATGTAAGCGCGCCTTGGGGTTCAACAACTATGGAAATTTGTTTGGGGCCCAAAAATGGTGAGTAATAGTCCACGAAACGACTCAGAATCTGCCAAAACCGCGAGTGTTGATGACCAAAACGTAAACGCACCCCGGGATTCGTTAATCCTGGAAATAACTCTGGGACCCCAAAACAGTGAGTAATAGTCCATGAAACAGGCCAGAATCGGCCAAAACTGTGAGTGTTTATGACCGACACGTAATCGCACCTTGGGGTTCAACAACTATGGAAATCTCTTTGGGGCCCCAAAACGGTGAGTAATAGTCCATAAAACGGGTCAGAATCGATAAAAACCGCGAGTGTTGATGACCGAAACGTAAACGCACCCCGGGATTCGTTAATCGTGGAAATCACTCCGGGACCCCAAAACAGTGAGTAATAGTCCACGAAACGGGCCAGAATCGGCCAAATCTGTGAGTGTTGATGACCGACACGTAAGCGCACCTTGGGGTTCAACAACTATGGAAATCGCTTTAGGGCCAAAAACGGTGAGTAATAGTCCACGAAACGGGTCAGAATCGGCCAAAACCGCGAGCGTAGATGACCAAAACGTAAACGCACCCCGGGATTCGTTAATCCTGGAAATAACT
>NW_021309223.1:16320-16602 GCF_002162155.2 Triticum dicoccoides
GACTTAGGGTTCAACAACTATAGAAATTCATTTGGGGCCCAAAAACGGTGAGTAATAGTCCATAAAACGGCTCAGAATCGATAAAAACCGCGAGTGTTGATGACCGAAATGTAAACGCACCCCGGGATTCGTTAATCATGGAAATCACTCCGAGACCCCAAAACAGTGAATAATAGTCCATGAAACGGGCCAGAATCGGCCAAAACTGTGAGTGTTGATGACCGACACGTAATCGCACCTTGGGGTTCAACAACTATGGAAATCTCTTTGGGGCCCCAAAAC
>NW_021309223.1:17271-17916 GCF_002162155.2 Triticum dicoccoides
CGAGAATCGGCCAAAACTGTGAGTGTTGATGACCTACACGTAAGCGCGCCTTGGGGTTCAACAACTATGGAAATTTGTTTGGGGCCCAAAAATGGTGAGTAATAGTACACCAAACGGCTCAGAATCTGCCAAAACCGCGAGTGTTGATGACCAAAACGTAAACGCACCCCATGGTTCGTTAATCGTGTAAATCACTCCGGGACACCAAAACAGTGAGTAATAGTCAAGGAAACGGGGCAGAATCGGGCAAAACTGTGAGTGCTGATGACCAACACGTAAGCGCACCTTGGGATTCAACAACTATGGAAATCGCTTTGGGGCCAAAAACCGGTGAGGAATATTCCACGAAACGGGTCAGAATCGGCCAAAACCGTCATTGTTGATGACCGAAACATAAACGCACCCCAGGGTTCGTTAATCGTGGAAATCACTCCGGGACCCCAAAACAGTGAGTAATAGTCCACGAAACGTGCCAGAATCGGCCAAAAATGTGAGTGTTGATGACCTATATGTAAGCGCGCCTTGGGGTTCAACAACTATGGAAATTTGTTTGGGGCCCAAAAATGGTGAGTAATAGTCCACGAAACGACTCAGAATCTGCCAAAACCGCGAGTGTTGATGACCAAAACATAAACGCACCCCGGG
>NW_021309224.1:0-2403 GCF_002162155.2 Triticum dicoccoides
TTTAACTTTCTCCATGAATCCAAGCACTTGTGCAATATAGGAGAAGGTAAAAAGGTCTCATTGATTTGATTGTTAACCATTCCCACAACCTTCCCTTCCAAGTCAATGATAGGGCCTCCATCGTCACGCAACTACAACATAGCAATGATAATAATATTATAATTTATCATTTGTACTAATAAAATAGCAACATTAATTAAAATAGAAAACATAAAGTTAGGATTTGATCGTAGTACGTACGATATGTTCATTGTTGGAAAAATACATGTAGTGACATCTCTCGTAAGGGACAGGAATCATGTATTCCACCCTACCATGGGTTATCCTTAGATCAAGACTTTCATCCCTTCCAAGTCGGAACACATCTTGACCAGAGTGCACATTGTCATTAAAAGTGGACAGTTGAACCGGTTTGTTCACTACAACCTCGTAAAGAGCAAATTCATAGTGCTCCTGGAGGTAGAGGAGACTGGCTACTGCAGTTGTGTCGTCAAGCAAGTGAACAATGACCTGGAAAAGACAACCACAAAGATTATGACACTGCAATAGAATTTTCGTAGTATTTGAGAAAACCATTTTCGAGAGATTGACTATCAGAGAAACCGAACGCCACACCGAATCAAGTATATTATTTCAAGTACACAGTGTAAATACATAGTAAATTGAAGAGAAGGCACATCTAATTGGTAAACGGGTGTCGATGAGGCACATTGCAAATGATTAAGTTTTGATAGAAAAAAAAGGAAAACAAACAAGCACCAGTGAGTGGAGAAGATAAATAAATAGAATAGCGAATTAATGTTAAGAAGCTCACTTCAGCGTTGCGATGATATTCACCCGTCCACTCATCCATCCACTGGTCGGGATCCTTTGCGCGAATGAGATGCGCGGACGTCAAAACCACGGCGGTATTGTTCTTGTAGTCCTGTTGGATCCACAAACCACAACACCTATTCAGCGGCTCATCATCTGCAATTAAAGCAAACCAAAAGTCACAACACACGGTCGAGCAAAGTAACTTATATGTCCTAGGTGGGTGATATCCTTGGATGAAGTGTTCAGTCACGTACCAAGATAGGACGAGAGGGTGATGATAGAGTTGGCGGCAAAAAGCACCGCATCCTTTGTAGGCTCACGGATATGGTGAAGGTGTTGCTCGTGAGACAGGCACGAAAGAGAAGAGGAGCGATCCAATGTGAAGGCAAACCGACAAGCTACATACATACAATAAATACAAACAGAGAGAGAGAGAAAAAAAAAGCTAGGTTAGTGTCTTATAACGAACGACGATGATGATGACGAGGAAAAGAGAGATCAAGACCTAAATCTGCTTGGTATTGGGCCTTGGCGTGCTTGAAGGCGGCACGTATGTCCGGCCTATCAGCTAGCTCGTCGGGGATGTAGGGTCTGTGAAGCAGAGGGCTGGGTGGATACGAGGATTCCTCCAACGAGGACTCGGCCACGTCGTCGTCATGCGCACGATCTACACACATGGAGAAAAAAATGAGCACCTAATTTTGGTCGGGGTTGTGCTCTTTCACTATACTACTGCTACTCATGTCGTGATTGGGAGGGGGATCAAGCGGAGCCGAGGGGAGGTTGGGTACCTAATTTTGGTCGGGGTTGGGCTTTCTCACTCTCGAAGGCCGCGAACATCAATCCTCGATCCTCTGCCAGGCTTCTCGTCGTCGTCGTCTTCTTCTTGTTCTTCTTCTTCGCTTCCCGCTCCATCTCCGGATTTCCCCTCCTGCGCCGCCTGCCGCCCTTCGGCATCTTGTTCCAGGGCGGCGACCATGTGTCGTCGCGGCTGGTTCTCCAATCTCTACTGCAAAATTCCATGTTGGTTTTGCACCATGTCCCAGGAGTAGACTATTTCACTGCTTCCTCATCTTCGGCCGATGAAGCATGTGTTGTGGGATTTGTTGCTGGATCGTGAAGTTGTGATCGGGCCTAGTCCGGGTTTGATGTGGTGAGAGCGATTGGTGATCTTCGGTCGCATTATGGATCTTCGGAGGCAATCAAACTCCGATGTGATATTCCTGTCTGAATCATACCTTGGGAAGACCAAGGCGGGAAATGATGCACAAACATAAGTTTGATGAGATGCTAATCCATGAGAGTGATGGAAGAAGTGGAGGTTTGTTACTGTTGTGGAGGAAGAAGGATTGCAAAATAGTGGTGAAGACACTATAACAAAATGTATTGATGCGATTGTGAAAAATGGGACTGAATGGCTGCTCACGAGGTTCCAGTGGCAGAGCCAGAAACTAAATATAGAAGGGGCCAAAACATGTTATATAATGTTAGAGGGGGCCAAATCACCTAAACCTAGCTAATTTTGTTTGACAAATGGAAGATTAGGAGACATATAGATGTATTTGTGAGAGCATAGGGGGGGGGGGG
>NW_021309225.1:0-947 GCF_002162155.2 Triticum dicoccoides
CATGCATTTCCTGTCATATCTTGCATTTTGCATCCCGCATCGCATCCCGCATAGCATATCGTCATTTCATCATATTGCTTGGTCTTGCCGTGGTTGATTGTATCCTTGTTGCTTGTTTGTCTTGTTGGGTAGAGCCGGGAGACGAGTTCGCTACCGAGGAGCCCGTTGAGTTTGCTTGTGAGGATCCAGTCAACTCTGACAACTGTGCAGGCAAGATGATCATACCCTCGAAATCACTACTATCTTTGCTATGCTAGTTTGCTCGCTCTTTTGCTTTGCCACTGCTACGATGCCTACCTTTTGCTTGTCAGCCTCCCAATTGCCATGTTGAACCCCTAACCCACCATTGTCCTAGCAAACCGTTGATTGGCTATGTTACTGCTTTGCTCAGCCCTTCTTATAGCGTTGTTAGTTGCAGGTGAAGATTGGAGCCATTCCTTGTTGGAACTTTTATTTACTTGTTGGGATATCACAATATACCTTACTTAATTAATGCATCTATATACTTGGTAAAGGGTGGAAGGCTCGGCCTTATGCCTGGTGTTTTGTTCCACTCTTTCCGCCCTAGTTTCCGTCATATCGGTGTTATGTTCCCGGATTTTGCGTTCCTTACACGGTTGGGCTATTATGGGAACCCCTTGACAGTTCGTCTTAAGTAAAGCTCTTCCAGCAATGCCCAACATTGGTTTTACCATTTGCCACCTAGCCTTTTCTTTCCCTTGGGTTCTGCAGACTCAAGGGTCATCATTATTTTACCCCCCCCCCCCGGGCCAGTGCTCCTCTGAGTGTTGGTCCACCTGTCAGCTACCGGTGGCTACCAGGGGCAACTCTGGGCTGGCCTACCCGTACCTAAGACAATCTGAGTGTGCCCTGAGAAAGAGATATGTGCAGCTCCTATCGGGATTTGTCGGCACATTTGGGCGGTGTTGCTGGTTTAGTTTTACCCT
>NW_021309226.1:0-2138 GCF_002162155.2 Triticum dicoccoides
GAAGTATCAGGGTTTCATACGGAAATTCGTCTTTTACAAAGGGATTTCATTTTTTTGAAGTTATTTGAACTCCCTTGTTTTTCTGTGTTTAAAATGCACCATTCAAAGCCACATCATCAAATTACAACCCTTTCTGACTTCATTTGTTATTTTTCATGCATTTACTGATTATTTTGAGCTATAAGACCATGACATTGAAAAGCATTTGAAATGAACTCTGAAAAGGTTCCAAGTTGTCATGGTATCATCATTTCACCCACATAGCATGTGCGAGAAAGTAGAGAGGTTTACGGCAAAAACAGGATACACTTCGTGTACAAAACGGACAATCTCTTTCGAAGTATCATGGTTTCATACGGAAACTCGTCTGTTACAAAGGGATTTCAATTTTTTGAACTTATTTGAACTCCATTGTTTTTCTGTCTTCAAAATGCACCATTCAAAGCCACATCATCCATTTACAACCCTTTCTGACTTCATTTGTTATTTTTCATGCATTTACTGATTATTTTGAGCTATAAGACCATGAAATTGACAAGCATTTGAAATGAACTCTGAAAAAGTTCCAAGTTGGCATGGTATCATCATTTCACCCACATAGCATGTGTGAAAAAGTAGAGAGGGTTACGGCAAAAACATGATACACTTCGTGTACAAAACGGACAATCTCTTTCGAAGTATCAGGGTTTCATACATAAACTCGTCTTTTACAAAGGGATTTCATTTTTTTGAACTTATTTGAACTCCCTTTTTTTCTGTGTTTAAAATGCACCATTCAAAGCCACATCATCAAATTACAACCCTTTCTGACTTCATTTGTTATTTTTCATGCATTTACTGATTATTTTGAGCTATAAGACCATGACATTGAAAAGCATTTGAAATGAACTCTGATAAGGTTCCAAGTTGGCATGGTATCATCATTTCACCACATAGCATGTGAGAGAATGTAGAGAGGGTTACAGCAAAAACTGGATACACTTTGTGTACAAAACGGACAATCTTTTTCGAAGTATCATGGTTTCATATGGAAACTCGTTTGTTACAAAGGGATTTCAATTGTTTTGAACTTATTTGAACTCCATTGTTTTTCTGTGTTCAAAATGCACCATTCAAAGCCACATCATCAATTTACAACCCTTTCTGACTTCATTTGTTATTTTTCATGCATTTACTGATTATTTTGAGCTATAAGCCCATGAAATTGACAAGCATTTGAAATGAACTCTAAAAAGGTTCCAAGTTGTCATGGTATCATCATTTCACCCACATAGCATGTGCGAGAAAGTAGAGAGGTTTACGGCAAAAACTGTATACACTTCGTCTACAAAACGGACGATCTCTTTCGAAGTATCATGGTTTCATACGGAAACTCGTCTGTTACAAAGGGATTTCAATTTTTTGAACTTATTTGAACTCCACTGTTTTTCTGTGTTCAAAATGCACCATTCAAAGCCACATCATCCATTTACAACCCTTTCTGACTTCATTTGTTATTTTTCATGCATTTACTGATTATTTTGAGCTACAAGACCATGAAATTGGCAAGCATTTGAAATGAACTCTGAAAAAGTTCCAAGTTGGCATGGTATCATCATTTCACCCACATAGCATGTGTGAAAAAGTAGAGAGGGTTACGGCAAAAACATGATACACTTCGTGTACAAAACGGACAATCTCTTTCGAAGTATCAGGGTTTCATACAGAAATTCGTCTTTTACAAAGGGATTTCATTTTTTTGAAGTTATTTGAACTCCCTTGTTTTTCTATGTTTAAAATGCACCATTCAAAGCCACATCATCAAATTACAACCCTTTCTGACTTCATTTGTTATTTTTCATGCATTTACTGATTATTTTGAGCTATAAGACCATGAAATTGAAAAGCATTTGAAATGAACTCTGAAAAGGTTCCAAGTTGTCATGGTATCATCATTTCACCCACATAGCATGTGCGAGAAAGTAGAGAGGTTTACGGCAAAAACTGGATACACTTCGTGTACAAAACGGACAATCTCTTTCGAAGTATCATGGTTTCGTACGGAAACTCATCTGTTACAAAGGGATTTCAATTTTTTGAACTTATTTGAACTCCATTGTTTTTCTGTCTTCAAAATGCACCATTCAAAGCCACATCAT
>NW_021309226.1:2148-4663 GCF_002162155.2 Triticum dicoccoides
ATCTCTTTCGAAGTATCATGGTTTCATACGGAAACTCGTCTGTTACAAAGGGATTTCAATTTTTTGAACTTATTTGAACTCCATTGTTTTTCTGTCTTCAAAATGCACCATTCAAAGCCACATCATCCATTTACAACCCTTTCTGACTTCATTTGTTATTTTTCATGCATTTACTGATTATTTTGAGCTATAAGACCATGAAATTGACAAGCATTTGAAATGAACTCTGAAAAAGTTCCAAGTTGGCATGGTATCATCATTTCACCCACATAGCATGTGTGAAAAAGTAGAGAGGGTTACGGCAAAAACATGATACACTTCGTGTACAAAACGGACAATCTCTTTCGAAGTATCAGGGTTTCATACATAAACTCGTCTTTTACAAAGGGATTTCATTTTTTTGAACTTATTTGAACTCCCTTTTTTTTCTGTGTTTAAAATGCACCATTCAAAGCCACATCATCAAATTACAACCCTTTCTGACTTCATTTGTTATTTTTCATGCATTTACTGATTATTTTGAGCTATAAGACCATAAATTGACAAGCATTTGAAATGAACTCTGAAAAGGTTCCAAGTTGGCATGGCATCATCATTTCACCCACATAGCATGTGTGACAAAGTAGAGAGGGTTACGGCAAAAACTTGATACACTTCATGTACAAAACGGACAATCTCTTTTGAAGTATCAGGGTTTTATACGGAAATTCGTCTCTTACAAAGGGATTCATTTTTTTGAACTGATTTGAACCCCTTGTTTTTCTGTGTTTAAAATGCACCATTCAAAGCCACATCATCAAATTGCAAGCCTTTCTGACTTCATTTGTTATTTTCCATGCATTTACTGATTATTTTGAGCTATAAGACCATGAAATTGAAAAGCATTTGAAATAAACTCTGAAAAGGTTCCAAGTTGGCATGGTATCATCATTTCACCCACATAGCATGTGTGAGAAAGTAGAGAGGGTTACGACAAAAACTGGATACACTTCATGTACAAAACGGACAATCTCTTTCGAAGTATCAGGGTTTCATACGAAAACTCGTCTGTTACAAAGGGATTTCAATTTTTTTGAACATATTTGAACTCCATTGTTTTTCTGTGTTCAAAATGCACCATTCAAAGCCACATCATCAATTTACAACCCTTTGACTTCATTTGTTATTTTTCATGCATTTACTGATTATTTTGAGCTATAAGACCATAAAATTGAAAAGCATTTGAAATGAACTCTGAAAAGGTTCCAAGTTGGCATGGTATCATCATTTCGCCCACATAGCATGTTTGAGAAAGTAGAGAGGGTTACAGCAAAAACTGGATACACTTCATGTACAAAACTGACAATCTCTTTCGAAGTATCAGGGTTTCATACGAAAAATTGTCTGTTACAAAGGGATTTCATTTTTTTGAACTTATTTGAACTCCCTTGTTTTTCTGTGTTCAAAATGCACTATTCAAAGCCACATCATCAATTTACAACCCTTTCTGACTTCATTTGTTATTTTTCATGCATTTACTTATTACTTTGAGCTATAAGACAATGAAATTGAAAAGCATTTGAAATGAACTCTAAAAAGGTTCCAAGTTGGCATGGTATCATCATTTCACCCAAATAGAATGTGTGAGAAAGTATAGAGGGTTACGGCAAAAACAGGATACACTTCGTGTACAAAACGGACAATCTCTTTCGAACTATCTGGGTTTCATACGGAAATTCGTCTGTTACAAAGGGATTTCATTTTTTAAAACTTATTTGAACCCCCATCTTTTTCTGTGTTCAAAATGCACCATTCAAAGCCACATCATCAATTTACAACCCTTTCTGACTTCATTTGTTATTTTTCATGCGTTTACTGATTCTTTTGAGCTTTAAGACCAGGAAATTAAAAATCATTTGAAATGAACTATGAAAAGGTTCCAAGTTGGCATGGTATCATCATTTCACCCACATATCATGTGCGAGAATGTAGAGAGGGTTACGGCAAAAACTGAATACACTTCGTGTACAAAACGGGCAATCTTTTTCGAAGTATCATGGTTTCATATGGAAACTCCTCTGTTACAAAGGGATTTCAAATTTCTTGAACTTATTTGAACTCCATTGTTTTTGTGTGTTCAAAATACACCATTCAAAGCCACATCATCAATTTACAACCCTTTCTGACTTCATTTGTTATTTTTCATGCATTTACTGATTATTTTTAGCTATAAGACCATGAAATTGACAAGCATTTGAAATGAACTCTCAAAAGCTTCCAAGTTGGCATGGTATCATCATTTCACCCACATAGCATGTGTGACAAAGTAGAGAGGGTTATGGAAAAAACTGGATACACTTCGTGTACAAAACGGACAATCTCTTTCGAAGTATCAAGGTTTCATACGGAAACTCGTCTGTTACAAAGGGATTTCAATTTTTTGAACTTATTTGAACTCCATTGTTTTTCTGTCTTCAAAATGCACCATTCAAAGCCACATCATCCATTTACAACCCTTTCTGACTTCATTTGTTAT
>NW_021309226.1:5156-5723 GCF_002162155.2 Triticum dicoccoides
GGGTTTCATACGGAAATTCGTCTGTTACAAAGGGATTTCATTTTTTTGAACTTATTTGAACTCCCTTGTTTTTCTGTGTTTAAAATGCACCATTCAAAGCCACATCATCCTTTTACAACCCTTTCTGACTTCATTTGTTATTTTTCATGCATTTACTGATTATTTTGAGCTATAAGACCATGAAATTGACAAGCATTTGAAATGAACTCTGAAAATGTTCCAAGTTGGCATGGTATCATCATTTCACCCACATAGCATGTGAGAGAATGTAGAGAGGGTTACGGCAAAAACTGGATACATTTCGTGTACAAAACAGACAATCTTTTTCGAAGTATCAGGGTTTCATATGGAAACTCGTCTGTTACAAAGGGATTTCAATTTTTTTGAACTTATTTGAACTCCATTGTTTTTCTGTGTTCAAAATGCACCATTCAAAGCCACATCATCAATTTACAACCCTTTCTGACTTCATTTGCTATTTTTCATGCATTTATTGATTACTTTGAGCTATAAGACCATGAAATTGAAAAGCATTTGAAATGAACTCTAAAAAGGTTCCAAGTTGGC
>NW_021309226.1:5779-7797 GCF_002162155.2 Triticum dicoccoides
CTATAAGACCATGACATTGAAAAGCATTTGAAATGAACTCTGATAAGGTTCCAAGTTGGCATGGTATCATCATTTAACCCACATAGCATGTGAGAGAATGTAGAGAGGGTTACAGCAAAAACTGGATACACTTTGTGTACAAAACGGACAATCTTTTTCGAAGTATCATGGTTTCATATGGAAACTCGTCTGTTACAAAGGGATTTCAATTGTTTTGAACTTATTTGAACTCCATGTTTTTCGGTGTTCAAAATGCACCATTCAAAGCCACATCATCAATTTACAACCCTTTCTGACTTCATTTGTTATTTTTCATGCATTTACTGATTATTTTGAGCTATAAGACCATGAAATTGACAAGCATTTGAAATGAACTTTGAAAAGGTTCCAAGTTGGCATGGTATCATCATTTCACCCACATAGCATGTGTGACAAAGTAGCGAGGGTTACGGCAAAAACTTGATACACTTCGTGTACAAAACGGACAATCTCTTTGAAGTATCAGGGTTTTATACGGAAATTCGTCTGTTACAAAGGGATTTCATTTTTTTGAACTGATTTGAACCCCTTGTTTTTCTGTGTTTAAAATGCACCATTCAAAGCCACATCATCAAATTGCAAGCCTTTCTGACTTCATTTGTTATTTTTTATGCATTTACTGATTATTTTGAGCTATAAGACCATGAAATTGAAAAGCATTTGAAATGAACTCTGAAAAGGTTCCAAGTTGGCATGATATCATCATTTCACCCACATAGCATGTGTGACAAAGTAGAGAGGGTTACGGAAAAAACTGGATACAGTTCGTGTACAAAACGGACAATCTCTTTCGAAGTATCAGGGTTTCATACGGAAATTTTTCTGTTACAAAGGGATTTTATTTTTTGAACTTATTTGAACTCCCTTGTTTTTATGTGTTCAAAATGCACCATTCAAATCCACATCATCAATTTACAACCCTTTCTGACTTCATTTGTTATTTTTCATGCATTTACTGATTATTTTGAGCTATAAGACCATGAAATTGAAAAGCATTTGAAATAAACTCTGAAAAGGTTCCAAGTTGGCATGGTATCATCATTTCACCCACATAGCATGTGTGAGAAAGTAGAGAGGGTTACGACAAAAACTGGATACACTTCATGTACAAAACGAACAATCTCTTTCGAAGTATCAGGGTTTCATACGAAAACTCGTCTGTTACAAAGGGATTTCAATTGTTTTGAACTTATTTGAACTTCATTGTTTTTCTGTGTTCAAAATGCACCATTCAAAGCCACATCATCAATTTACAACCCTTTCTGACTTCGTTTGTTATTTTTCATGCATTTACTGATTATTTTGAGCTATAAGACCATGAAATTGACAAGCATTTGAAATGAACTCTGAAAAGGTTCCAAGTTGGCATGGTATCATCATTTCACCCACATAGCATGTGTGACAAAGTAGCGAGGGTTACGGCAAAAACTTGATACACTTCGTGTACAAAACGGACAATCTCTTTTGAAGTATCAGGGTTTTATACGGAAATTCGTCTGTTACAAAGGGATTTCATTTTTTGAACTGATTTGAACCCCTTGTTTTTCTGTGTTTAAAATGCACCATTCAAAGCCACATCATCAAATTGCAAGCCTTTGTGACTTCATTTGTTATTTTTCATGCATTTACTGATTATTTTGAGCTATAAGACCATGAAATTGAAAAGCATTTGAAATAAACTCTGAAAAGGTTCCAAGTTGGCATGGTATCATAATTTCACCCACATAGCATGTGTGAGAAAGTAGAGAGGGTTACGACAAAAACTGGATACACTTGATGTACAAAACGGACAATCTCTTTCGAAGTATCAGGGTTTCATACGAAAACTCGTCTGTTACAAAGGGATTTCAATTTTTTTGAACTTATTTGAACTCCATTGTTTTTCTGTGTTCAAAATGCACCATTCAAAGCCACATCATCAATTTACAACCCTTTGACTTCATTTGTTATTTTTCATGCATTTACTGATTATTTTGAGC
>NW_021309226.1:7915-8388 GCF_002162155.2 Triticum dicoccoides
CTATAAGACCATGACATTGAAAAGCATTTGAAATGAACTCTGATAAGGTTCCAAGTTGGCATGGTATCATCATTTAACCCACATAGCATGTGAGAGAATGTAGAGAGGGTTACAGCAAAAACTGGATACACTTTGTGTACAAAACGGACAATCTTTTTCGAAGTATCATGGTTTCATATGGAAACTCGTCTGTTACAAAGGGATTTCAATTGTTTTGAACTTATTTGAACTCCATGTTTTTCGGTGTTCAAAATGCACCATTCAAAGCCACATCATCAATTTACAACCCTTTCTGACTTCATTTGTTATTTTTCATGCATTTACTGATTATTTTGAGCTATAAGACCATGAAATTGACAAGCATTTGAAATGAACTTTGAAAAGGTTCCAAGTTGGCATGGTATCATCATTTCACCCACATAGCATGTGTGACAAAGTAGCGAGGGTTACGGCAAAAACTTGATACACTTCGT
>NW_021309226.1:8956-11198 GCF_002162155.2 Triticum dicoccoides
ACAAAAACTGGATACACTTCATGTACAAAACTGACAATCTCTTTCGAAGTATCAGGGTTTCATACGAAAACTCGTCTGTTACAAAGGGATTTCAATTTTTTTGAACTTATTTGAACTCCATTGTTTTTCTGTGTTCAAAATGCACCATTCAAAGCCACATCATCAATTTACAACCCTTTGACTTCATTTGTTATTTTTCATGCATTTACTGATTATTTTGAGCTATAAGACCATAAAATTGAAAAGCATTTGAAATGAACTCTGAAAAGGTTCCAAGTTGGCATGGTATCATCATTTCACCCACATAGCATGTGTGAGAAAGTAGAGAGGGTTACGGCAAAAAACTGGATACACTTCGTGTACAAAACTGACAATCTCTTTCGAAGTATCAGGGTTTCATACGGAAATTTGTCTGTTACAAAGGGATTTCATTTTTTTGAACTTATTTGAACTCCCTTGTTTTTCTGTGTTCAAAATGCACTATTCAAAGCCACATCATCAATTTACAACCCTTTCTGACTTCATTTGTTATTTTTCATGCATTTACTTATTACTTTGAGCTATAAGACAATGAAATTGAAAAGCATTTGAAATGAACTCTAAAAAGGTTCCAAGTTGGCATGGTATCATCATTTCACCCAAATAGAATGTGTGAGAAAGTATAGAGGGTTACGGCAAAAACAGGATACACTTCGTGTACAAAACGGACAATCTCTTTCGAACTATCTGGGTTTCATTCGGAAATTCGTCTGTTACAAAGGGATTTCATTTTTTTAAACTTATTTGAACCCCCATGTTTTTCTGTGTTCAGTATGCACCATTCAAAGCCACATCATCAATTTACAACCCTTTGACTTCATTTGTTATTTTTCATGCATTTACTGATTATTTTGAGCTATAAGACCAGGAAATTAAAATCATTTGAAATGAACTATGAAAAGGTTCCAAGTTGGCATGGTATCATCATTTCACCCACATAGCATGTGCGAGAATGTAGAGAGGGTTACGGCAAAAACTGAATACACTTCGTGTACAAAACGGACAATCTTTTTCAAAGTATCATGGTTTCATATGGAAACTCCTCTGTTACAAAGGGATTTCAAATTTTTTGAACTTATTTGAACTCCATTGTTTTTGTGTGTTCAAAATACACCATTCAAAGCCACATCATCAATTTACAACCCTTTCTGACTTCATTGTTATTTTTCATGCATTTACTGATTATTTTTAGCTATAAGACCATGAAATTGACAAGCATTTGAAATGAACTCTCAAAAGGTTCCAAGTTGGCATGGTATCATCATTTCACCCACATAGCATGTGTGACAAAGTAGAGAGGGTTATGGAAAAAACTGGATACACTTCGTGTACAAAACGGACAATCTCTTTCGAAGTATCAAGGTTTCATACGGAAACTCGTCTGTTACAAAGGGATTTCAATTTTTTGAACTTATTTGAACTCCATTGTTTTTCTGTCTTCAAAATGCACCATTCAAAGCCACATCATCCATTTACAACCCTTTCTGACTTCATTTGTTATTTTTCATGCATTTACTGATTATTTTGAGCTATAAGACCATGAAATTGACAAGCATTTGAAATGAACTCTGAAAAAGTTCCAAGTTGGCATGGTATCATCATTTCACCCACATAGCATGTGTGAAAAAGTAGAGAGGGTTACGGCAAAAACATGATACACTTCGTGTACAAAACGGACAATCTCTTTCGAAGTATCAGGGTTTCATACGGAAATTCGTCTTTTACAAAGGGATTTCATTTTTTTGAACTTATTTGAACTCCCTTGTTTTTCTGTGTTTAAAATGCACCATTCAAAGCCACATCATCAAATTACAACCCTTTCTGACTTCATTTGTTATTTTTCATGCATTTACTGATTATTTTGAGCTATAAGACCATGAAATTGAAAAGCATTTGAAATGAACTCTGAAAAGGTTCCAAGTTGTCATGGTATCATCATTTCACCCACATAGCATGTGCGAGAAAGTAGAGAGGTTTACGGCAAAAACTGGATACACTTCGTGTACAAAACGGACAATCTCTTTCGAAGTATCATGGTTTCATACGGAAACTCGTCTGTTACAAAGGGATTTCAATTTTTTGAACTTATTTGAACTCCATTGTTTTTCTGTCTTCAAAATGCACCATTCAAAGCCACATCATCCATTTACAACCCTTTCTGACTTCATTTGTTATTTTTCATGCATTTACTGATTATTTTGAG
>NW_021309227.1:0-1722 GCF_002162155.2 Triticum dicoccoides
TAATCCAATCATGTCTATGCTCAACGCAAACACCAAATAACAATTATTTAGGTTTAACACCAATCTCTTTGGTAGAGGGAGCGTGCGATGCTTGATCATATCAAGCTTGGAAAAACTTCCAACACATATCGTCAGCTCACCTTTAGCTAGTCTCCGTTTATTCCGTAGCCTTTTGTTTCGAGTTACTAACACTCAGCAACCGAACCGGTATCTAATACCCTGGTGCTACTAGGAGTACTAGCAAAGTACACATTAACACAATGTATATCCAATATACTTCTATCGACCTTGCCAGCCTTCTTATCTACCAAGTATCTAGGGTAATTCTGCTCTAGTGGTTGTTCCCCTTATTACAGAAGCACTTAGTCTCGGGTTAGGGTTTTACCTTGGGTTTCTTCACTAGAGCAGCAGCTGATTTGCCGTTTCATGAAGTATCCCTTCTTGCCCTTGCCCTTCTTGAAACTAGTGGTTTCACCAACCATCAACAATTGATGCTCCTTCTTGATTTCTACTTTCGCGGTGTCAAACATCGCGAATACCTCAAGGATCATCATGTCTATCCCTGATATGTTATAGTTCATCACGAAGCTCTAACAGCTTGGTGGCAATGACTTTGGAGAACCATCACTGTCTTATCTGGAAGATCAACTCCCACTCGATTCAAATGATTGTTGTACTCAGACAATCTGAGCACAAGCTCAACAATTGAACTTTTCTCCTTAGTTTGCAGGTTAAGAAAGTCATCAGAGGTCTTGTACCTCTTGACATGGGCACGAGCCTGAAATCCCAATTTCAGCCCTCAAAACATCTCATATGTTTCGCGATGTTTCAAAAACGTCTTTGGTGCCTCAACTCTAAACCGTTTAACTGAACTATCACGTAGTTATCAAAACGTGTATGTCAGATGTTCGCAACAACCACAGACAACGTTCGAGGTTCAGCACACTGAGCGGTGCATTAAGGACATAAGCCTTCTATGAAGCAATGAGGACAATCCTCAGTTTACGGACCTAGTCCACATAATTGCTACTATCAACTTTCAACTAATTTTTCTCTAGGAACATATCTAAACAGTAGAACTATAGCGTGAGCTACGACATAATTTGCAAAAACCTTTTGACTATGTTCAGGATAATTAAGTTCATCTTATGAACTCCCACTCAGATAGACATCCCTCTAGTCATCTAAGTGATTACATGATCCGGGTCAAACTAGGCCGTGTCCGATCATCACGTGAGACGGACTAGTCATCATCGGTGAACATCTTCATGTTGATCGTATCTTCTATACGACTCATGTTCGACCTTTCGGTCTCCGTGTTCCGAGGCCATGTCTGTACATGCTAGGCTCGTCAAGTTAACCCTAAGTGTTTCGCGTGTGTAAATCTGTCTTACACCCGTTGTATGTGAACGTTAGAATCTAACACCCGATCATCACGTGGTGCTTCGAAACACGAACTGTCGCAACGGTGCACAGTTAGGGGAGAACACTTCTTGAAATTGTTGTAAGGGATCATCTTATTTACTACCGTCGTTCTAAGAAAATAAGATGTATAAACATGATAAACATCACATGCAATCAAATAGTGACATGATATGGCCATCATCACTTTGCTCCTTTTGATCTCCATCTTCGGGGCTCCATGATCATCATCGTCACCGGCATGACACCATGATCTCCATCATCATGATCTCCATCATCGTGTCTTCATGAAGTTGCCTC
>NW_021309228.1:0-1059 GCF_002162155.2 Triticum dicoccoides
CCACAAAGCCGCCCCAAGACGCGCGAGCAATGAGCATCGAGCTTAAACATATCGCAAACGTCAAAAATAATATAACGGGATTAATATATATCGCGCACGTGCGATATGTTTGTCACAAGGCGCAAAAAATAATTATAAAAGGAATGCAACACGAGGACTTCCCAGGAGGTCACCCATCCTAGTACTACTCTCGCCCAAGCACGCTTAACTTCGGAGTTCTGATGGGATCCGGTGCTTTAGTGCTGGTATGATCGCATCCGACATGTTTCCCCGTCTTCGTCCCTTATGCTTGCCACTCCCAGGTCCGCTCCAAAGACGATTCTACATTCTCACTACCATTACAACCGTTCCCTAACAATGGATAATGTCCTATACTACTTACTCTCCCGCTCAATCATGGAGACGAGTTTTCCACGGTTTCCACCCCTTCCTCCATATCGCAGCAACACGAGTTTTTTCCACCCCTTTCAGAAAGCGCTCTTCGCGCCACAAAGCTGCCCCAAGACGCGCGAGCAATGAGCATCGAGCTTAAACATATCGCAAACGTCAAAAATAATATAACGGGATTAACATATATCGCGCACGTGCGATATGTTTGTCACAAGGCGCAAAAAATAATTATAAAAGGAATGCAACACAAGGACTTCCCAGGAGGTCACCCATCCTAGTACTACTCTCGCCCAAGCACGCTTAACTTCGGAGTTCTGATGGGATCCGGTGCTTTAGTGCTGGTATGATCGCATTCAACATGTTTCCCCGTCTTCGTCCCTTATGCTTGCCACTCCCAGGTCCGCTCCAAAGACGATTCTACATTCTCACTACCATTACAACCGTTCCCTAACAATGGATAATGTCCTATACTACTTACTCTCCCGCTCAATCACGGAGACGAGTTTTCCACGGTTTCCACCCCTCCCTCCATACCGCAGCAACACGAGTTTTTTCCACCCCTTTCAGAAAGCGCTCTTCGCGCCACAAAGCCGCCCCAAGACGCGCGAGCAATGAGCATCGAGCTTAAACATATCGCAAACGTCAAAAATAATATAACGGGATTAATAT
>NW_021309229.1:0-1080 GCF_002162155.2 Triticum dicoccoides
GAGCTATGGAGAAGCGATGGTGGGCCCAAATTCCGACAAATGGTTAGAAGCCATGAAATCCGAGATAGTATCCATATATCAGAACAAAGCATGGACTTTGATGGACTTGCCCGATGATTGGCAATCCATTGAGATAAATGGATCTTTAAGAAGAAGACGGACGTGGATGGTAATGTCACCGTCCATGAAGCTCGACTTGTGGCGAAAAGTTTTTCACAAGTTCAAGGAGTTGACTACGATGAGATTTTCTCATCCGTAGCGATGCTTAAAGTCCGTCGGATTCATGTTAGCATTAGCTGTATTTATGAAATCTGGCAGATGGATATCAAAACGAGTTTCCTTACCAGTTTTCGTGAGGAAAGGTTGTATATAATACAATCAGAAAGTTTTTGTCGATCCTAAGGATGCTAAAAGGTATGCTAGCTCCAGCGATCCTTCTAAGGACTGGAGTGAGCATCTCAGAGTTGGAATGTATGCTTTGATGATGATCAAAGATTTTGGGTTTGTACAAAGTTTATGAGAAACTTGTATTTCCAAAGAAGTGAGTGGGAGCACTATAGAATTTCTGATGAGTATATGTTGTTGACATATTGATGATCAGAAATGACGTAGAATTTCTAGAAAGCATATAGGGTTATTTGAAAGGTGTTTTTCAATAGAAAACCTGGATTAAGCTACTTGAGCATTAAGCATCAAGATCTATAAGGATAGATCAAAACGCTTAATGGTACTTTCAAATGAGCACATACCTTGACATGATCTTGAAGGTGTTCAAGATGAACCAGTCAAAGAAGGAGTTCTTGCCTGAGTTGTAAGGTACGAAGTTAAGACTTAAAGCTCGACCACGGCAGAATAGAGAGAAAGGACGAAGGTCGTCCCCTATGCTTTAGACGTAGGCTCTACAGTATGCTATGTTGTGTACCGCACCGAAAGTGTGCCTTGCCATGAGTCAGTCAAGGGGTACAAGAGTGATCCATGAATGGATCATAGGACAGCGGTCAAAGTTATCCTTAGTAACTAGTGGACTAAGGAATTTTCTCGATTATGGAGGTGGTAAAAGAGTTCGTCGTAAAGGTTACG
>NW_021309230.1:0-2666 GCF_002162155.2 Triticum dicoccoides
ACTGCATCTTGATGGAGCGGGGAAGTGGGTTCTGGTGGTGCTTCTTCATTGTCTTCGGCTGATGCAGCCGGAATTTCTGCAGTATGGACTTGAGGCCGTGGACCTTTGCAAAGCCTACGGAACGCAGACGACGCTTGTGGGGTCGGAGTGGGCTGGACCTCAAAGTCTTCTTCCTCCTGAGGGCGATCCGCCCATGACTCATCATGTGCCATTGGCGTCAGAGGACGACCAATACTGATGAGTTCGCTTGTTTCAGGCTGAGGAAGGGCTGCATCATCTTGTGCATTGTCTTGACGATCAATGTCTTCAGCAGCTATGGGGTCGGCTGCTGGAATATCTTCAGCTTCAGGAGCCTCTGTGGGAGCAGGCTCATGAACTGTCAGTCGTCTTTCTGCATTGGGGTGAATGGCAGAAAGGGGTTCAACCATCAAGGGCTTTGTGGGAGCAGCCCTAGATTTCTTGGTCTTGCGCTTCTTTTTGCTGGGGGCAGTAGGAGAGGCTTCAGAGCTCTTCCTTTTTCTGGCTTCAGCCTCTGCAGTTCTTGTCTTCTTTAGCTCTAAAGCTGTTGACCGGCTCTTTGGCTTTGAGCCAGTCGTTGCAGTGGGGAAGACAATTTGAACCGCTTCTTGCCGAGGTGCCTCTGGTTCATTCACAACAGACTTCTTCTTCTTCTTCGCGGTCATCTTGGGGTCGATGCCAGGACGCCCAAGTGCCTTGCGCTTTTCAGCCTCGTTGTAGGCTTGAACACATTTTTCTGCCAAAGACTTCATCCTTTCACGCGAGCCCTGAGCTTCAGCCTGCTTCTTCAGAAAGTTTTCTTTGAGCTCATGCAGCATGATTTTGAAGCTCCTCACTTCCTGCACGCTGAGGCTGGCCATGTGCTTCTTGAACTGAGCCTTTTCGTGATCAATTTTCTGCTTCAGCTCAACAATGCGCTAAGCAATGGCTAGTTCTGAAGCAATTGCGCATTGGAAGGCGACACTGAGGCCAACTGGCAGCTGCAGATCATTGAAGCTTATGTCTGGTGAGTCAAACCATTCATCGATGAAGCTGTGGATGATGGCGACATCAAAGAGAGGCAGATTGTTGAAGATTTTAGCTTCTTCTTTGCTTTTGATAAGCTGCTCTAGAGCGTCATCTCTCAGATCTTCATCGCTTGATAGATCAATGGCTTCGCTGCGCAGAATGGCAGTAGCAGTGAGCTCTTTGCCTGTGTGTTGCTGGGGCTCCTTTTCCTTCTGGGGCTTGGAGACGCGGGATACGTCTTCAGACTGCACACTGACTTTAGGAGGTGCAGTTTTCAATGGCTTTGCCCTTGAGATTTTTGAGGCAGGGGCCGGCTTTGAAGATTTTGGTTTCTTCGTCTGCTTTGGCTTCGGCACAGCAGGAGCTTCATCAGACTCAGAGTCAGCTGGAGGGTCATTCACGGCAGCCCCTTGTACTAAGATGTGAGTGATCAGGCCCTCAAGATTGGCAAAAGGACCAATGATATTGGGTTCGGCGTCGCGTGTGCCATCTGCCCTTGGTGAGGAGGGACCAGGTTTGAAGTCTAACCCGAATTTCTTCTTGTTTAGCTTCGCTGACTTTTGGGCAAATTGAAAGTTGCGCTTGAAGAGATTGTCGTCACGACACCAGAGGAGTGACGACGGATGCGCATCATCAGGCTGTGGTCCTCGGACCATGCATGGGTAGAAGCCTTGCGCAATGGCTTCATCTTTGGTTCTGGGTAAGAGGTTCTTGAAACGGATATCCCCCCATGGCCTCTTGATGGCATATTTCTCTGCATACTCCTGAGTGACGAAGCGGTATTTGAACCACTGTTCTGCCCAATAGCGTCGAATCCATTGGATTCGGGTCTTGTGCTGCCCATAGCTCTCTTCTGGATCTGTTTTGTACATTTCTGCCAAGTCTTCAGGCAGATCTTTGGAAGTTCCCTCACGTCTCTGTCTGCCCCCCTTCCTTGCTGCTGCTTCTGAAGCCATAAACTTTAACTTGAAAGGCTTCAAAACTTTCAAAGGCTTCAAAGGCTTTCTTTTTCTGGACCAACAGGAACTGGCTTCAGGAGAGTTTATGTGATGCTGTAGGAATTCTGCAAATGAATGCAAACTATGAGAACCGAAGGATTCTCCCATGGACATGTACCTGTGACAGCATTAAGGTGCGAGGGAAGGGGAAGAGGTCATATGCATTCTCAGAAGGTTTTTGAAGATTAATCAGTTTAGAAGACATTGACCTCATCGTGCGAAGACATTCACTCATAGATAAGAAGTAGGTTCCAGATTTGTACGAACCCACTGATCAGTACAAGTGAGGAATCTAACTACTTTATGAAGCACAAGTGAATATACTAGGCATGTTATGAGATGCAGCGAGAGATCTAACTAGTGTGAAGAGAAACTTCTTATGGTAGAAAGTGACAGAACCATGAGATCAAAAGAGGATGTAAAAAGAAGTTTTATTTACCACACTAGAACTGCTAGACGGAAGGGAGTGGATGCCGAGCAGTTCAGTCCTTCGTGCCCTAACTTGGCAACGGAAAACACCTACGGCGACGGCGGAGAGGACGATGTCCGCGGTCGGCGTGAGGACGGCGTTGGAGAGGTTGCGGCAGCGAAGCGCTTCGTCTCCGGCGTCGTCGAGTGCTAGCGGTGGCGCTAGGGTTCGTG
>NW_021309231.1:0-1127 GCF_002162155.2 Triticum dicoccoides
TGCGGTAGCTGAACCCCTTTATCCTTTGCATGACCTGTCATTGCCACAGTAAATAGATGAAACCCACTAGCATGAGTAGGAGTTGTTTGAGCCCTGATGTGCCTACTCATTCATGCTTGTTTGTCATGCCTGCTACTGCTTAGAGTTGAGTCAGGTCTGATTCATCGGGGATGAATCAGAGGCGTGTGAACATGTCCTACTGTGTGTGAGCTAAGTGTGTGAACACGATTTGGTAAAGGTAGCGGTGAGAGGCCATGTAGGAGTACATGGTGGGTTGTCTCATTGCAGCCGTCCTCAGGAACTGAGTTCTGTGTTTGTGATCCATGATTCAGCTACTACCACGCATTGGGCCCGAAACCAATGGACCCTCTCGGCTTCTTGATCACCCTTGTCCTCTGTCCAGGAGTTGCAAGTAGTTTCTGGTGTTTGTAGTATGCTAGAGGCCGTGCGTAGCGCTGACCGTAGGGGTGGGCTGTGATGCGGTAGGCACGTGGCCGGGTAAACCGGGCGCCTGTTTGGTGTCACGGAACCCTGTTCACATCGTTTGGGGCTGTGAGCGAAACTCCGGCCGGATCTCCTCATGGATGGAACCCGAATAGGCGATAAACCTGGACTAGAGACTTGAGTGTTTAGGCAGGCCGTGGCCGACACCCACGTTGGGCTTCCGCTTGAAGGTTGCCGAGTACATGTCGTGTAAACGACGGTAAGTGGTGAGAGCGTGTGTGAAGGAGTACACCCCTGCAGGGTTAACATCATCTATTCGAATAGCCGTGTCCACGGAAAAGGACTTCTGGGTTGCTTATATCAGTTCATAGACAAGTGAAAGTGGATACTCTAAAATACGCAAGATAAGCGTGAGTGCTATGGATGGCGTTCTCGTAGGGAGACGGGAGCGGATCCATAGTGGTGTATTGATATGGTGAATATGTGGACTCGTGTGCGCCACCTCAAAAGAGTTACTTGCAGTCGTAGTTCAGGATAGCCACCGAGTCAAAGCTGGCTTGCTGCAGTTAAACCCCACCACCCCTTTGTTGATAATGATGCATATGTAGATAGTTCTGATGTAAGTCTTGCTGGGTACATTTGTACTCACGTTTGCCTATTTTATGTTTTTGCAGAGAGACTTC
>NW_021309232.1:0-643 GCF_002162155.2 Triticum dicoccoides
GTATATATATCGACCCCCTCGTGTTGAAGTTATCGGGAGGGGTATATCGACGATGACAGACCGGATAAAATACAAAATACAAACATATATATGAAAAAAAAATCTGAAAAGAAGCAATATACACAATATATATACTGACATATATACATAATATACACAAAGAAGCAATATACGCAATAAGACATAAGAAAATGAAGAAAAATAAAAAGAGGAGAAGAAGAAAGGAATAGCTAGAGGAGAAGATCGAAGAAAAAAAGAAGAAAAAAAGAGGAGAAGAAGAAAGGAATAGAGGAGAAGAAGAAAAAATAGAATATATTCTATTTTCTCTTCTTCTCCACTATTCCTTTCTTCTTCTCCTCTTCTTTTTTCTTCTTCTTATTTATTTCTCCTCTTCTTCCTCTCCTCTTCTTCTTTCTTTCCTCTTCTTATTTTCTTTCTTTCCTATCCTTCTTAATATCATTTAGCAAATTTTGCAACGATAGGGAGGGGGTGCTCCCGTGGTCTAAAATCCGTCTATGCATGATAGAAAATTCTGAAAAAATACATCTATGATCCCTTAACGTCCCCGCCTCTCTCATGAAAAAAAAATCTTTGAATTAAAAAAACATCATGTTCTATGAACAAAAAAAGATCATATCTCATC
>NW_021309233.1:0-1275 GCF_002162155.2 Triticum dicoccoides
GAACGAAGAAGGACACATGCCGGCCAGCCTAAGTGTTCCGGAGCAGTAGCAAGCTACCATGGCTCGGTGGAAACACTAGGAGACATTTCCCCGTAAGAGAGGCTACTAAAGATAAACAACTAGATGGTCAGATCCCACACATACCAAGCATTTCAATATCATACACACAATATGCTCGATATGTGCAAATACAACATGGCATCACAACATGACTCTACGACTCAAGTATTTTATTCTATAGGCTCCGAGGAGCGAGATATTACAAACATGGGTCTCACGACCCAACAATCAGAGCATACAAGTCAAAGCACAAGCGGAAGCTATCGTGTCTGAGTACAGACATCTATAAATTAAAAAAAAGCTGAGAAGCCTGACTATCTATCAAATCCTGCCGCGGCACAAGATCGTAGCTGAGGTAACAAGCTAAACGTCGAAGACCACGCGGAAATACTAGTGAGACTGAAGTCTCTCTGCAAAAACATAAAATAGGAAAACGTGAGTACAAATGTACCCAGCAAGACTTACATCAGAACTATCTACATATGCATCATTATCAACAAAGGGATGGTGGGGTTTAACTGCAGCAAGCCAGCTTTAACTCGGTGGCTATCCTGAACTACGACTGCGAGTAACTTTTTTGAGGTGGCGCACACGAGTCCACATATTCACCATATCAATACACCACTATGGATCCGCTCCCGTCTCCCTACGAGAACGCCATCCATAGCACTCACACTTATCTTGCGTATTTTAGAGTATCCACTTTCACTTGTCTATGAACTGATATATGCAACCCAGAAGTCCTTTTCCGTGGACACGGCTATTCGAATAGATTAGGTTAACCCTGCAGGGGTGTACTTCTTCACACACGCTCTCACCACTTACCGCCGTTTACACGACATGTACTCGGCAACCTTCAAGCGGAAGCCCAACGTGGGTGTCGGCCACGGCCTGCCTAAACACTCAAGTCTCTAGTCCAGGTTTATCGCCTATTCGGGTTCCATCCATGAGGAGATCCGGCCGGAGTTTCGCTCACAGCCCCGAACGATGTGTACAGGGTTCCGTGACACCAAACGGGTGCCCGGTTTACCCGGCCACGTGCCTACCGCATCACAGCCCACCCCTACGGTCAGCGCTGTCCACGGCCTCCAGCATACTACAAACACCAGAAACTACTTGCAACTCCTGGACAGAGGACAAGGGTGATTAAGAAGCCGAGAGGGTCCATTGGTTTCGGGCCCAATGCGTGGTAGTAGCTGAATCATGGATCACAAA
>NW_021309234.1:0-1576 GCF_002162155.2 Triticum dicoccoides
AACTAGCCGAGCTTAAGAAACAACTCGATGAGTCCTTGAAAAAGGGTTTCATCCGACCTAGCTCTTCTCCGTGGGCTTGCCCCGTCCTATTCGTCAAGAAGAAGGATGGTACGGACCGGATGGTTGTAGATTACCGACCTGTTAATTTGGTCACAATCAAGAACAAATATCCGCTTCCCAGGATCAACGACCTGTACGATCAGCTCGCTGGATCCTCAGTCTTCTCCAAGATGGATTTGAGGTTGGGCTACCATCAAATCAAAATCAGAAACGGGGACATTCCTAAAACGGCCTTTGTTACTCGTTATGGCCAATACGAGTACACCGTCATGTCCTTCGGATTAACCAACGCTCCAGCCACCTTTTCTCGGTTAATGAACTCAATCTTCATGGAGTATTTGGATAAATTCGTCGTGGTTTACCTCGATGATATACTCATCTACTCCAAGAACGAGGAAGAACATGCCGAACATCTAAGGCTAGTGTTGCAGAAACTTCTAGAGCATCGCCTTTATGCCAAATTTTCTAAATGTGAATTCTGGTTGTCAGAAGTGACCTATTTGGGTCATGTAATATCTGGTAAAGGTATTGCTGTTAACCCCGAGCGAGTTCAAGCCGTCCTTAACTGGACTCCACCCGAATCGGTCAAGCAAGTTCGGAGTTTTCTAGGCTTAGCGAGCTATTGCCGTCGCTTTGTCGAGAACTTCTCCAAAGTTGCCAAACCTCTAACCGAACTCCTCAAGAAAGATAAGAAGTTCGAGTGGACTCCACAATGTGAGCACAGCTTTCAGGAACTGAAAAGACGCCTGACCTCTGCTCCCGTACTGGTACCGCCAGACTTCTCTAAGGACTTTGTTATCTACTGCGACGCCTCGCGACAAGGACTAGGTTGCATTCTCATGCAAGATCGACACGTAATTGCCTACGCTTCACGGCAATTGCACCCACATGAGGAGAATTATCCCACTCATGATCTAGAGCTTGCAGCCGTAGTCTATGCACTTAAGACCTGGCGACATTACCTCCTCGGTAATCGTTGCGAAATATTCACTGATCACCAAAGTCTGAAGTACATCTTCACCCAACCGGATTTGAATCTCAGGCAGAGACGTTGGGTTGAATTGATCACAGACTTCGACTTAGGAATAACCTACACCCCAGGGAAAGCCAACGTCATGGCTGATGCGCTAAGTCGTAAATCTTATTGTAACAATCTGATGTTACAACAAAGTCAACCGCTTCTCCGTGAGGAATTTCGGAAGCTTAACCTTCACATTGTTCCTCAAGGATTTCTTTCCACCTTGGTGGCGAAACCTACTCTTACGGATCAAATCATTGCTGCCCAGAAGCGAGATAAGGGAATAGCTAAGATCAAGGAGAACATTGCTAGCGGAGGTGCTAGTTGTTTCTCCACAAATGATCATGGTGTTGTGTACTTTGAGAACCGTCTAGTGGTTCCCAAGAACCAGCATCTACGGCAGTTGATCCTTAAGGAGGCTCATGAATCTCCTCTCACCATTCATCCCGGTAGCACTAAGATGTATCAGGACCTACGCCAGAGGTTCTGGTGGACTAG
>NW_021309235.1:0-1444 GCF_002162155.2 Triticum dicoccoides
TGACATTTCCCCGAAGGGACAGACACAGGAACGAAGAAGGACACATGCCGGCCAGCCTAAGTGTTCCGGAGCAGTAGCAAGCTACCATGGCTCAGTGGAAACACTAGGAGACATTTCCCGGTAAGAGAGGCTACTAAGGATAACAACTAGATAGCCAGATCCCACACATATCAAGCATTTCAATGACATACACACAATATGCTCGATATGTGCAAATACAACATGGCATCACAACATGACTCTACGATTCAAGTATTTATTCATTAGGCTCCGAGGAGCGAGATATTACAAACAGGGGTCTCATGACCCAACAATCAGAGCATACAAATCAAAGCACAAGCGGAAGCTATCATGTCTGAGTACAGACATCTATAAATGGAAAAGGCTGAGAAGCCTGACTATCTACTAGATCCTGCCGAGGGCACAAGATCGTAGCTGAGGTAACAAGCTAAACGTCGAAGTCCACGTGGAACTACTAGCGAGACCGAAGTCTCTCTGCAAAAACATAAATAGGCAAACGTGAGTACAAATGTACCCAGCAAGACTTACATCAGATCTATCTACATATGCATCATTATCAACAAGGGGGTGGAGGGGTTTGACTGCAGCAAGCCAGCTTTGACTCGGTGGCTATCCTAAACTACGACTGCAAGCGACTCTTTTGAGGTGGCGCACACGAGTCCACATATTCACCATATCAATACACCACTATGGATCCGCTCCCGTCTCCCTACGAGAATGCCATCCATAGCACTCACGCTTATCTTGCGCATTTTAAAGTATCCACTTTCACTTGTCTATGAACTGATATAAGCAACCCAGAAGTCCTTTTCCGCGGACACGGCTATTCGAATAGATGATGTTAACCCTGCAGGGGTGTACTTCTTCACACACGCTCTCACCACTTACCGCCGTTTACACGACATGTACTCGGCAACCTTCAAGCGGAAGCCCAACGTGCGTGTCGGCCACGGCCTGCCTAAACACTCGAGTCTCTAGTCCAGGTTTATCGCCTATTCGGGTTCCATCCATGAGGAGATCCGGCCGGAGTTTCGCTCACAGCCCCAAACGATGTGAACAGGGTTCCCGAGACACCAAACGGGCGCCCGGTACACCGTGCCACGTGCCTACCGCATCACAGCCCACCCCTACGGTCAGCGCTGCCCACGGCCTCCAGCATACTACAAACACCAGAAACTACTTGCAACTCCTGGACAGAGGACAAGGGTGATCAAGAAGCCGAGAGGGTCCATTGGTTTCGGGCCCAATGCGTGGTAGTAGCTGAATCATGGATCACAAACACAGAACTCAGTTCCTGAGGACGGCTGCAATGAGACAACCCACCATGTACTCCTACATGGCCTCTCACCGCTACCTTTACCAAATCGTGTTCACACACTTAGCTCACACACAGTAGGACATGTTCACACACCTCTGATTCATC
>NW_021309236.1:0-1363 GCF_002162155.2 Triticum dicoccoides
TGCTTGGTTTCCACAAATTTGATGATTGTTCTTTGAATTTGCATCTAGCGGATTCCACTATTAAGAAACCTATGGGAAGGATCAATGATGTTCTTATTGTTGCAAATAGGAATTATGTGCCCGTAGATTTTATTGTGCTTGATATAGATTCAATCCTACATGTCCTATTATTCTTGGTAGCCCTTTTCTTAGAACGATTGGTGCAATATTGATATGAAAGAAGGAAACATTAGATTTCAATTTCTGTTAAAGAAGGGCGAGGAACACTTTCCAAGAAAGAAAATTAAGTTGCCATATGAATCTATTATGAGGGCTACTTATGGATTTAATACCAAAGATGACAATACCTAGATCTATGTTTTATGCCTAGCTAGGGGCGTTAAACAATAGCTCTTTTTGGGAGGCAACCCAATTTTTATTTCTATGTTTTTTATTTTTGGTTCCGTTTTTAATAAATACACATTATTACTTCTGTAGTGATTGTGTTTTGGTGTTTTAATTAGTGTTTGAGCCAAGTAAGACCTTTGGCATACTTCGGTATGTCATTGATTTGATCTTGCTGAAAAATAGAAAGTTTTACACCCAGTAACAGACTTGATCTGAGCTGCTGGAACATGATAAAATCCTGAATTTTTTACACAGTATTCATATATGAATTGCCTATGTTGTCTTAATTGTTCGGAATTTTTGGAGTTCCATAAGTATACTAAATTTCTAGATCACTACAGACTGTTCTGTTTTTTACAGATTCTATTTTCTATGTGTTGTTTGCTTATTTTGATAAATCTATGGGTAGTATCAGTGGGTATGAACCATGGAGAAGTTGGAATACAATAGATATTACACCAATATAAATTTAGAATGAGTTCACCACATTACCTAAAGTGGTGATTTATTTTATTATACTAACGGATCTCATGAGTTTTCTGTTGAGTTTTGTGTTGTCAAGTTTACAAGTTTTGGGTAAAGATTTGATGGACTATAGAATAAGGAGCAGCAAGAGCCTAAGCTTCAGGATGCCCAAGGCACCCCAAGGTAATATTCAAGGACAACCAACCATCTAAGATTGGGGATGACCTGGATGGCATCCCTCTTTTCGTCTTCAATCCATCGGTAAATTTACTTGAGGCACTAATAGCGGAGAACAAACGAAGAGATTATTGTAGGGTACGAAACCACCTCAAAGTTATTCTTTCTAATCGATATATTGGGCTATTCCTATAAGTGTCACAAACATCCCTAGAGTTCGTACTACCATAACACCTTAAGACACACATCAACCAAAACCCTAATCTCACCCAGATACTCCAATGTCACCACAAGTATCCGCGGGTTTGATTATACGATATGCATCACACAATCT
>NW_021309237.1:0-2067 GCF_002162155.2 Triticum dicoccoides
GCGATGTTACTGGAGATGCTACTTGGAGATGCTACTTGGGGGACTTCAATCTACTCTCTTCTACATGCTGCAAGACGGAGGCTACCAGAAGCGTAGTCTTCGACAGGATTAGCTATCCCCCTCTTATTCTGGCATTCTGCAGTTCAGTCCACCGATATGGCCTCCTTACACATATACCCATGCATATGTAGTGTAGTTCCTTGCTTGCGAGTACTTTGGATGAGTACTCACGGTTGCTTTCTCCCCCCTTTTTCCCCTTTCCTTTCTTTCTGGTTGTCGCAACCAGATGCTGGAGTCCAGGAGCCAGACGCCACCGTCGACGACGACCCTTACTACACCGGAGGTGCCTACTACTACGTGCTGCCCGCTGATGACGACCAGGAGTGACCTAGGAGGATCCCAGGCAGGAGGCCTGCGCCTCTTTCGATCTGTACCCCCCCAGTTTGTGCTAGCCTTCTTAAGGCAAACTTGTTTAACTTATGTCTGTACTCAGATATTGTTGCTTCCGCTGACTCGTCTAAGATCGAGCACTTGTATTCGAGCCCTCGAGGCCCCTGGCTTGTATTATGATGCTTGTATGACTTATTTTTATTTGTAGAGTTGTGTTGTGATATCTTCCCGTGAGTCCCTGATCTTGATCGTACACATTTGCGTGCATGATTAGTGTACGATTGAATCGGGGGCGTCACAAGTTGGTATCAGAGCCGACTGCCTGTAGGAATCCCCCTTTCCAACTCCTTGGCCGAAATCGAGTCTAGTCGTTGAAAAACTTTTACTAACATGGCTGTGTGGCCCATGGGCCCACGTCGCCATCGGGTGGTAGTAGGATCTTTTATTCCTCGACCTATACTCTGGGACTCTGACATCTCTTCTATTCGGGTTAAATGAATCTTACTAAATCTAACATTAGGATCTCGTTATCATTTTCACCCGGAGAGCCCCTTATTATTGATGATCGTCTGCTGCACGTGAAGACCCTGAAGATACTTTTCGCTGTTAGGCCGAGAACTTGTGTTCATCGCGTTTGCAATTCTCCTTCCACCGTCAACCCTTATGGGTAACTACTTACAGTTGTTATTCTTATATCATCCCCAGTTGGTCTTGTTATTACAAGATACCCTGAAAAACTCGTCGTGGTTTCGATAATCCCTTGAGCTTACTGCCTTGCTGTTCTTGTCACTTGAATACCCCTACGGTTAATTCTCGCATTTATAGAATATCCGCTCATCCCCCAGTTGTTTATGTGTTACACAAAAGTCTTCGAAATACCACCCGATATTCCAAAAATCCTCAGCAACCTATTGCTCTTGAATTTCTTGTTTGCTTTCATTATGAATAATCCCATAAGTATAGAAATCTTATTGACATTCCTTGTCATTATCATTTTGAGTCTGTTGACTCAATATGTGGCGAATGCAAGTAATCATCAGTTGATCCTTTTAAATTATCTCTCCAGCTCAGACGTCTTTCAAACATGAGCTGGTTCTCGACCAAACTATCTGTCGTCGATTGTGCCTCTGGTATATTCAATTGATCCATCCTTGATCAGAACGTCTGCTTCTGATCCTTTGTTGTGGAAATCATAATTCCTTATTATTTAAGCTTTGAATTATTCAGATGATTCCATAACCTGTTGCATTTGCATTCCTTCCTCTTCTGGTTGAGTACCGATACTCATATCAGGTCCTTTGTGGACTATCAAGTCCTTTGTTGGATTGTTATCCGACGGTGTCCTTCACATTTGAACCCTTTGTGAGTTCTTCCCCTTATACATGATGCCCTTGTTAAGTTGTATCCTCTGCTTGGCCAACCATGCTCTGCTTTCGGGCTTGCGTTATTTACTCTGGAAACTTGTGGTATATGTTTCTAAGAAGCCCCTATGGGTTGAACATATGCCTTCTCTAAACCGTGTGAACCCGAAAGTTTTCACGAGTCATACTTATCTGGTATTGCACCAGGTAAAACTTTCAACAACTAATGTCATCTTCGAAATACGAGAGGTGAATGGAAGATTATGCATTGAGGAAGTGGGAGTCGACCTTGAACTTTGTGTTCATGCCCATGGAC
>NW_021309237.1:6838-8521 GCF_002162155.2 Triticum dicoccoides
ATAAAATAAATAATAATAATTTAATTAATTAATTAATTAAGTTAATTAATCATAATTACATTAACCTAAACTAACTAATTAGTTTAATTAAACAGTAGTTAGATTAGTTACACACTAATTAGACTAAACAGTCAATGACTAG
The DNA here is from genome assembly GCF_002162155.2 of Triticum dicoccoides. Lineage (NCBI taxonomy): Eukaryota > Viridiplantae > Streptophyta > Magnoliopsida > Poales > Poaceae > Triticum > Triticum dicoccoides. The sequence continues at coordinate 6,981 of NW_021309237.1, forward strand.
TGGGACCCACACGTCAGTTGACCAGTCAACATCTCTGTTGACTGCTGACGTCATGCTGACGTCATGATGACGTCAGCAAACACTGTTTTGGATAATGTTGAAGTTAAATAAATAATTAAAATCAGAAAATGATTAAATCTTTAGAAAATCATATCTTTTAATCCGTAACTCGGATTAAAATATTTTCAACATGAAAGTTGCTCAGAACGACGAGACGAATCCGGATACGCGGTCCGTTCGTCCGCCACACACCCCTAACCTATTGAACCCGCAACTTTCCCCCTCCGGTTCCTCTGCCCAAAAACGCGAAACTCCGGGAATACTTTCCCGGATGTTTCCCCCTTTCGTCGGTATCACTTACTACCGCGTTAGGGCACACCGAACATCGCGTATTGCCTTGTTATATTTTGTGATGCTTTGTTTGCTCTGTATTCATTATTTCTTCCCCCTCTTCTCTCCGGTAGACTACGGGACCGACGCTGCTGCTGACCAGTTCGACTACGGAGTTGACGACCCCTCTCTCTTGCCAGAGCAACCAGGCAAGCCCCCCCTTTGATCACCAGATATCGCCTACTCTTCTCTATACTGCTTGCATTAGAGTAGTGTAGCATGTTACTGCTTTCCGTTAATCCTATTCTGATGCATAGCCTGTCATTGCTGCTACAGTCATTGATACCTTACCCGCAATCCTAAATGCTTAGTATAGGATGCTAGTGTTCCATCAGTGGCCCTACACTCTTGTCCGTCTGCCATGCTATACTACTGGGCTGTGATCACTTCGGGAGGTGATCACGGGCATATACTATATACTTTACACTGTTACATTACTGGTGATACTGCTTGGAGATGGGGGCTGAAGGGGCAGGTGGCTCCATCCAGGTAGTGGTGGGCCTGAGTTCCCGACGGCCCCCAACTGTTACTTTGTGGCGGAGCGACAGGGCAGGTTGAGACCACCTAGGAGACAGGTGGGCCTGGCCTTGTTCGGCATTCGCGGATACTTAACACGCTTAACGAGATCTTGGTATTTGATCTGAGTCTGGCTACGAGCCTATACGCACTAACCATCTACGTGGGAGTAGTTATGGGTATCCCGACGTCGTGGTATCAGCCGAAGCACTTCAGACGTCAGCGACGGAGCGGCGCGCGCCGGATTGGACTGGAACGCCTACTAGGCTAGGTCTGCTTCCGGCCGCCCTCGCAACGTGCAGGTGTGCTATGGGCGATGGGCCCAGACCCCTGTGCGCTTAGGTTTAGACCGGCGTGCTGGCCTCTCTGTTTTGCCTAGGTGGGGCTGCGACGTGTTGATCTCCCGAGGCCGGGCATGACCCAGGAAAGTGTGTCCGGCCAAATGGGATCGAGCGTGTTGGGTTATGTGGTGCACCCCTGCAGGGAAGTTAATCTATTCGAATAGCCGTGATCTTCGGTAACAGGACGACTTGGAGTTGTACCTTGACCTTATGACAACTAGAACCGGATACTTAATAAAACACACCCTTCCAAGTTCCACAGACAACCCGGTGATCGCTTTTCCGCAGGGCGAC
>NW_021309238.1:0-1066 GCF_002162155.2 Triticum dicoccoides
AATACACCACTATGGATCCGCTCCCGTCTCCCTACGAGAACGCCATCCATAGCACTCACGCTTATCTTGCGTATTTTAGAGTATCCACTTTCACTTGTCTATGAACTGATATAAGCAACCCAGAAGTCCTTTTCCGCGGACACGGCTATTCGAATAGATGATGTTAACCCTGCAGGGGTGTACTTCTTCATACATGTTTCCACCACTTAGCGTCTGCACACGACATGTGCTCGGCAGACTTCAAGCGAAAGCCGACGTGGGTGTAGACCACGACCTACCTAAACACTCAAGTCTCTAGTCCAGGTTTATCGCCTATTTGGGTTCCATCCATGAGGAGATCCGGCCGGAGTTTCGCTCACAGCCCCAAACGATGTGAACAGGGTTCCCGAGATACCAAACGGGCATCCGGTACACCGTGCCACGTACCTACCGCATCACAGCCCACCCCTATGGTCAGCGCTGTCCACGGCCTCCAGTAAGCTACAAACACCAGAAACTACTTGCAACTCCTGGACAGAGGACTAGGGTGAATAAGAAGTCGAGCGGGGTCATATTTCAGGGCCCAATGTATGGTAGTAGCTGAATCATGGATCACAAACACAGAACTCAGTTCCTGTGGACGGCTTCAATGAGACAACCCACCATGTACTCCTACATGGCCTCTCACCGACACCTTTTACCAAATCGTGTTCACACACTTAGCTCACACACAGTAGGACATGTTCACCCGCCTCTGATTCATCCCCGATGAATCAGACCTGACTCAACTCTAAGCAGTAGCAGGCATGACAAACAAACATGAATGAGTAGGCACAACAGGGCTCAAACAACTCCTACTCATGCTAGTGGGTTTCATCTATTTACTGTGGCAATGACAGGTCATGCAAAGGATAAAGGGGTTCAGCTACCGCAGCAAGTAACAAATATGTCGTTGTTGTCCTAATGCAGTAAAAGAGAGCAGGAGCGAGAGAGTGGGATTTTATCGGAATGAACAAGGGGGTTTTGCTTGCCTGGCACTTCTGAAGATAACATTGAGTCTTCATCAGTGTCAACGATCACATCATCG
>NW_021309239.1:0-1143 GCF_002162155.2 Triticum dicoccoides
CTCCGGTACTCAAAGCGTGACATTTCCCCGAAGGGACAGACACAGGAACGAAGAAGGACACATGCCGGCCAGCCTAAGTGTTCCAGAGCAGTAGCAAGCTACCATGGCTCAGCGGTAACACTAGGAGACATTTCCCGGTAAGAGAGGCTACTAAAGATAAACAACTAGATAGTCAGATCCCACACATACCAAGCATTTCAATCATACACACAATATGCTCGATATGTGCAAATACAACGAAGCATCACAACATGACTCTATGACACAAGTACTTTATTTAAGGCTCAGTGAGCCATACATAACATACACAAAGGTACGGGTCTCACGACCCCACATACAAGTCATACAGTCATACAAACCAGCAGCGGAAGTAACTTGTCTGAGTACAGACAACTAATAAAATAAAAGAGGCTTGGAAAGCCTAACTATACTACGTGGTCCTTCACAAGCTCAGGGTCACCACCTGGGTCTTTAGCCTACTCGTTGATGTCAACGTCTACATAGAACCCATCAGAAGGGGTTGCAGCGTCTTCTGTAAAAATGTAGATTATAGCAACATGAGTACAAAGGTACTCAGCAAGACTTACATCAGGTCCTACATACATGCATAGTATCAAGAAGGGTTGGTGGAGTTATTGCGGCAAGCCAGCTTTGACTCTTGGCTAGGCTATCCTACGATACTCCAACTGAAATGATTTTGCGCACACGAGTCCACTACTCACCAATTCAATACACTACCGAGGATCCGCCTCCGTCTTCCTACGGAAGAGCCATCCTCGGCACTCACACTTATCTTGAGGCTTTTAACAGTTTCCATTTACTTGTCTATGAACTGTATAGGCAACCAAGTAGTCCTTTACCGCGGACGCGGCTATTCGAATAGATCATGTTAACCCTGCAGGGGTGTACTTCTTCATACACGCTCTCACCACTTACCGTCGTTTACACGACATGTACTCGGCAACCTTCAAGCGGAAGCCCAACGTGGGTGTCGGCCACGACCTACCTAATCACCTAAGCCTCCAGTCCAGGTTTATCGCCTATTCAGGTTCCATCCGCAGGGAGTCCGGCCGAGGTTTCCCATACGGCCCCGAACGATGTGAACAGGGTTCCCGAGATACCTAACGGGTATTCGGTACACCC
>NW_021309240.1:0-770 GCF_002162155.2 Triticum dicoccoides
CGGGACCAAAGGCCAATTTTCAGCAGCCCAAAGGGCGGGAAGCGGCGGCCTTTGGTCCCGGTTGGTGGCACCAACCGGGACTAAAGGGAGGCATTAGTCCCGGGTCGTAGCACCAACCGGGACTAATGCACCCCTTTAGCCCCGGTTGGTGCTACCAACCGGGACCAAAGGCCTGTGCTGCCCCGAACCTAATATTTAGTCCCACCTCGCTAGTTGAGAGGGAGGCGCACCTGTTTATAAGGTGCGGTGCGCCTTCCCTCTCGAGCTCCTCTCTTAAGCAGGCTTTCGGGCCTAACCCTGCAATCTGTGCCCGTGGGCCTACTGGGCCTCCTGCGGGCCTGAATCCTGGCCCATGGTAGGGTTTCTAGTCGTATTCAGGCCGTGGGGGCCCAGTAGGTGGCACTTTTTTTTGTTTTTTTGGTTTATGTGTTGCTTTATTTAGTTTATTTTGTTTCTATTTACAACAAAATACTTATTGTTGCTATACTTATTTTTTTCCAGTTTTTTGTTTTGTTTTCTGCATTATTTATTTTCTTTTCTTTTTTTCTTTATTTTTTAATTCTTTTTGCTTTTAGTTTTAGAAAAATTATAAACTTTCTGTTAGTGCCATTAGTTTTCAAATTTGAAAACACTTTTTTTGTTTTCTTTGTTGCTTTATTCATTTTATTTTGTTTCTACTTACAACAAAATACTTATTGTTGCTATTTTTATTTTTATTTCCAGTTTTTTTTGTTTTGTTTTCTACATTATTTATTTTCTTTTGTTTTTTG
>NW_021309241.1:0-598 GCF_002162155.2 Triticum dicoccoides
GCTTCCGCTTAGCGATCTACAAGGGTATGTAGATGCACTCTCCTTTCTACTCGTTGCTGGTCTCTCCATAGATAGATCTTGGTGACGCGTAGGAAAATTTTGAATTTCTGCTACGTTCCCCAACAAGGGGCTACACCTTGGAGGTGTGTATGCAGCCCTCCCCTCGCCCCTCTATTTATAGGGGGAGGAGGAATGGGGCCGGCCCCCTCTAGATGAGATCTAGAGGGGGGGAAGGGGGGGGGGGGACTTTCCCCCCAAGCAAAGGGGGTGCCCCCCTTAGGGTTTCCCCCCCAACCCTAGGTGCATGGGCCCAAGGGGGGATGCTCCCAGCCCTCTAAGGGCTGGTTCCGTTCCCTCTACGGACCATGAGGCCCTCCGGGAGAGGTGGCCCCTCCCGGTGGACCCCCGGAACCCTTCCGGTGGCCCCGGTACAATACCGGTATGCCCCCGAACTATTTCGGTGACCGTATTAGAACTTCCCATATATAAATCTTCACCACCGGACCATTCCGGAACTGCTCGTGATGTCCAGGATCTCATCCGGGACTCCGAACAACATTCGGTAATCACATACAAGTCTTCCTAATAACTCTAGCGT
>NW_021309242.1:0-1030 GCF_002162155.2 Triticum dicoccoides
AGTCGAGCTTTATAGATGGTGACATTACCATCCGCGTCTGTCTTCTTCTTAAAGATCCATTTGTTTTCTATCGCTCGCCGATCATCGGGCAAGTCTGTCAAAGTCCATACTTTGTTTTCATACATGGATTCTATCTCGGATTTCATGGCTTCAAGCCATTTGTTGGAATCTGGGCCCGCCATCGCTTCTTCATAGTTCGAAGGTTCACCGTTGTCTAACAACATGATTTCCAGGACGGGGTTGCCGTACCACTCTGGTGCGGAACGTGTCCTTGTGGACCTACGAAGTTCAGTAGCAACTTGATCCGAAGTACCTTGATCATCATCATTGGTTTCCTCTTCAGTTGGTGTGGGCATCACAGGAACATTTTCCTGAGCTGCACCACTTTCCCGTTCGAGAGGTAGTACTTCATCGAGTTCTACTCTCCTCCCACTTACTTCTTTCGAGAGAAACTCTTTTTCCAGAAAGCATCCGTTCTTGGCAACAAAGATTTTTCCCTCGGATCTTAAGTAGAAGGTATACCCGACAGTTTCCTTAGGGTATCCTATGAAGACGCATTTTTCCGACTTGGGTTCGAGCTTTTTAGGTTGAAGTTTCTTGACATAAGCATCGCATCCCCAAACTTTTAGAAACGACAGCTTAGGTTTCTTCCCAAACCATAATTCATACGGTGTCGTCTCAACGGATTTAGACGGTGCCCTATTTAAAGTGAATGTAGTTGTCTCTAGAGCGTATCCCCAAAATGATAGCGGTAAATCAGTAAGAGACATCATAGACCGCACCATATCCAATAGAGTGCGATTACGACGTTCGGACACACCGTTTCGCTGAGGTGTTCCAGGCGGCGTGAGTTGTGAAACGATTCCACATTTCCTTAAGTGTGTGCCAAATTCGTGACTTAAATATTCTCCTCCATGATCTGATCGTAGGCACTTTATCTTTCGGTCACGTTGATTCTCCACCTCATTCTGAAATTCCTTGAACTTTTCAAAGGTCTCAGACTTGTGTTTCATTAAGTAGACATACCCAT
>NW_021309243.1:0-2334 GCF_002162155.2 Triticum dicoccoides
GTGGAGATCTATTCGATGTAATCTTCTTTTTGCGGTGTGTTTGTTGAGACTGATGAATTGTGGGTTTATGATCAAGTCTATCTATGAATAATATTTGAATCTTCTCTGAATTCTTTTATGCATGATTGGTTATCTTTGCAAGTCTCTTCGAATTATCCGTTTGGTTTGGCCAACTAGATTGGTAGTTCTTGCCATGGGAGAAGTGCTTAGCTTTGGGTTCGATCTTGCGGTGTCCTTACCCAGTAACAGAAGGGGCAGCAAGGCACGTATTGTATTGTTGCCATCGAGGATAACAAGATGGGGTTTATCTCATATTGCATGAATTTATCTCTCTACATCATGTCATCTTGCTTAAGGTGTTACTCTGTTTTTAACTTAATACTCTAGATGCATGCTGGATAGCGGTCGATGAGTGGAGTAATAGTAGTAGATGCAGAATTGTTTCGATCTACTTGTCACGGACGTGATGCCTATATACATGATCATGCCTAGATATTTTCATAATTATGCACAATTCTATCAATTGCTCAACAGTAATTTGTTCACCCACCGTAGAATACTTATGCTCTTGAGAGAAGCCACTAGTGAAACCTATGGCCCCCGATGAAAGTGCAACTATTCCTAGGTGGTTTTGGTAATTCATAACAACATATAGCTCATTGAGCTAATGCTATTCCAAGATGACTATTTCAGGAAAGCTCAATGATTGGCATGGCATGGATGTGAAAGTGGAACCCTCAAAATGCTAAGGACAAAGGATTGGCTCAAGCTCAAAAGCTCAAGACTCTTCATTTTATATTTTAGTGATCCAAGATCACATTGAGTCTTTAGGAAAAGCCAATACTATCAAGGAGGGATGAGGTGTTGCTTAATGAGCCTCTTGCTTCATGTGCTTAGTGATATGCTCCAAAATCCTCAGCTACTTTCCCATATCCACATATGACCTAAACCCTAAGCCAAACTCGGTCCTACCGATTCTTTCTATCTGGCGCCACCGAGTTTCACTTGTCATAAGCCACTGCCAAACCCTAGCAATTCGGTTCTACCGATAGGGATCTCGGTCTCACCGAGATGGGATTGCAAACTCTCTGTTTTCCTTTCATAACTTTTCGGTCCCATCGAAAGAGCGAATCGGTCCCACCGAGATTGCAATGTAAACTCTTTGTTTCCCTTTTGTAACTTTTTGGTCTCACCGAAAGAGCAAATCGGTCCCACCGAGTTTGCCTGACCAACTCTCTGGTTAGCTTATTACCAAACTCGGTCTCACCGAGTTTGTGTAATCGGTCTCACCGAGATTACGTTATGCCCAAACCCTAACCATATCGGTCCTACCGAGTTGCATGTCAGTCCCACCGAAAATCTCTAACGGTCACTAGGTTTACCTTTTCGGTCCGACCGAGTTTGTTGATTTGGTCCCACCGAGATTGGAAAACTGTGTGTAACAGTTGGATTTTGTGTGGAGGCTATATATACCCCTCCACCTCCTCTTCATTCGTGGAGAGAGCCATCAGAACACATACACAATTCCAACTCATATGTTCTAAGAGAGAACCACCTACTCATGTGTTGAGACCAAGATATTCCATTCCTACCATATGAATCTTGATCTCTAGCCTTCCCCAAGTTGCTTTCCACTCAAATCTTCTTTCCACAAAATCCAAATCCTATGAGAGAGAGTTGAGTGTTGGGGAGACTATCATTTGAAGCACAAGAGTAAGAAGTTCATCATCAACACACCATTTGTTACTTCTTGGAGAGTGGTGTCTCCTAGATTGGCTAGGTGTCACTTGGGAGCCTCCGACAAGATTGTGGAGTTGAACCAAGGAGTTTGTAAGGGCAAGGAGATCGCCTACTTCGTGAAGATCTACCGCTAGTGAGGCAAGTCCTTCGTGGGCGATGGCCATGGTGGGATAGACAAGGTTGCTTCTTCGTGGACCCTTCGTGGGTGGTTGCTTCTTCGTGGACCCTTCGTGGGTGGAGCCCTCCGTGGACTCGCGCAACCATTACCCTTCGTGGGTGGAGCCCTCCGTGGACTCGCGCAACCGTTACCCTTCGTGGGTTGAAGTCTCCATCAACGTGGATATAGGATAGCACCACCTAACCGAACCACGGGAAAAACATCCGTGTCTCCAATTGCGTTTGAATTCTCCAAACCCTTCCCTTTATATTCTTGCAAGTTGCATGCTTTACTTTCCGCTGCCAATATACTCTTTGCATGCTTGCTTGAATTGTGTGATGATTGCTTGACTTGTCCTACAATAGCTAAAAACTGCCAAGAACTAAAATTAGGAAAAGGTTAAGTTTTTATTTGGTCAAGTAGTCTAATCACCCCCC
>NW_021309244.1:0-1016 GCF_002162155.2 Triticum dicoccoides
TTTACGTGCCGGTCATGAACACTCACAGTTGTGGCCGATTCTGGCCCGTTTCGTGGACTATTACTCACTGTTTGGGGTCCCGGTGTGACTTGCGCAATTAACAAACCCCGGGGTGCGTTTACGTGTCGATCATCAACACTCGCAGTTTTGGCCGATTCGGGCTCGTTTTGTGGCACTCGCAGTTTTGGCCGATTCTGGCCCGTTTCATGGACTATTACTCACAGGTTTGGGGTCCCGGAGTGCTTTCCTTGATTAACAAACCCCGGGGTGCGTTTACGTATCGGTCATCAACACGCATGGTTTTTGTCGATTCTGTCTCGTTTCGTGGACTATTACTCACCGTTTTGGGGTCCCGAAGAGATTTCCATAGTTGTTGAACCCCAAGGTGCGCTTACATGTATGTCATCAACAATCGCAGTTTGGGCCGAATTTTGGCCCATTTCTTCGACTATTACTTAGTTTCGGGGGTCCTGGTGTGATTTCCACAATTTACGAACCCCGTGGTGCGTTTACGTTTCGGTCATCAACACTCACAATTTTGGCTAATTCTGGTCCGTTTCGTGCACTATTACTCGCCGCTTTGGGGTCCCAGAGCGATTTCCATGGTTGTTGAACTCCAAGGTGCACTTACGTGTCTGTCATCAACATTCATAGTTTTTGCCAATTCTGGCCCGTTTCTTGGACTATTACTCTGTTTTGGCGTCCCGGTGTGATTTCCATGATTGACGAACACCGGGGTGCGTTTATGTGTCGGTTAGCAACACTCGCATTTTGGGCCGCTTCTGGCCCGTTTCGTCGACTATTACTCACCGTTTTGGGGCCCGAAAGCGATTTCCATGGTTGTTGAACCCCATGGTGCGCTTACGTGTCGATCATCAACAATCGCAGTTTGGGCCGATTTTGGCCCGTTTCTTGCACTATTAGTTAGTTTTGGGCGTCCCGCAGTGATTTCCACGATTGACGAACTCCGTGGTGCGTTTACATGTCAGTCATGCATCAACACACAATTTTGGTCG
>NW_021309245.1:0-3540 GCF_002162155.2 Triticum dicoccoides
GGCACGTGATTGAGGTGCTGGTGCAGTTGAAGTAGAAGATGCACGCGGTGTCCATGATGAAGGTCGGCCTGCAGAAGAGTTAGTTCGCGCCAATGCTTGTCGATCCTGCACTTCACGTTCAGCTTTACAAGCAAGATGGAATAAACGAGTGATATTAGTATACTCCTTATAGTCTAGAATGGTCTGAATCTCTATTTAATCCACCCGGAAAACGTGCAAGCATAGCTTCATTCTCCTCAACAATACCACATCTAATCATGCCACTTTGTAATTCCTGATAATATTCTTCTATAGAATTTTTTCCTTGTCTTAAGCGCTGTAATTTTTGAAGCAATTCACGTTGATAATATGGTGGAACCCAACGAGTACGCATAGCAGTTTTCAAAGCAGCCCAAGTAGTTGGAATAGGATATAATCTACAATGTTCAGACCACCATACACATGCAAAACTAGTGAAAGCACAAACAGCAGCAGCAACTCGTTGTTCAGTTTCTAACTCCCAAGTAAGATATATATCAGGAACATATCTACCCTCAAATGGTGGAATATTCAATTTTAGTTTAGGAATATGGACATCATCTCGTACCTGAGGTGGTGGTGCAGGCCTACCATTATGAATATATACCTGAGGTCGACCTGCTGGTGGTGGTGCAGGTGGCTGCACGTAGTGCTGATTTTGATCAACCTCATCCTCATAATCTCCCACATAATCATCCTCCTCCGCATCAGCACCAGGAGCCACAGAAGTATCAACAACAGCACCAACAGTTTGGCCAAACGCAAGAGGAACACGGCTCGCTCGGCGAAGGTCTGTTTCGCGATGTGGAGGTAGTCGTTGTTGTTGTTGTTGTTGGAGAGGTGCGTTAGGTGCAGCGGGTGGTGGTGGTGGAAGACGCGCGAGCAATTCATTAAACTTGTTATCGAGCTTTGTTTCGAACGTCTTCTCCATGCCATCTATCTTCTCCATGGCCTCTTCAAATCTGTTTAGCACATCTTGCACCTGTCCACTCATCATTTGCTGAAATTTATCATGCAAATCCTTATTCGTCATGTTCTCCCAGTCAGTCTCGTCGACTTGTGATCCTGGCATGGTTAGCAGCAATAGAAACACACAAGAATATGATCCTACAGACTACTAACAAGAGGTGGTGGTGGGTGTCACAAATCCGTCAAGCAAAACTCAAATTCTTACCAGTTCTTACCCAGCAGCAGGCGGTGATCGGCAACCATTGTAGTCAAAACTCTCAAAGCTTGGATAGAGCGATTACCAGGGAGAGTCAAACGCACGATGTAGATGTATGTGGAGCTGGGAAGGCTTATAATATGGTAGCAAAAAAGGTCACCAATAATCAATTCAGAGATGCAAAGTTGAATAAACGCTCAACGACGGTACTGTGCTGGTCCTAAGCTAGACCGTGCTAGAGACGCGAGCCTAGAACACTAACAAAATCACGGCGCTGCACGTAAACAAGGAAAAAGCACACTCTGGAATTTTTTTTGCGCTGCTTTTTTTTTGCAAAAAATCACTATAATGGCGAGTGTCTCAAAACTCTTCCTAGGTCAAACGGACAGGATGGGCACGAAATTTTTTCGACCAATTTTTTTTTTCGTTTTTTCGACTGCCCGGACCCAAAAACTGGAAACGGGTCAAAAAAACTTCCTATAATGGCACCTGTCTCAAAACACTCAGAAACACCTAAAAATAGGATAGCCAGAAATTTTTTCAAAAAATGCGTTTTCGAAAAATTTTGGGCCTAAACGGAGGGTGGTTTCCGGACTCTTTTTTTTCCCGAAACCTACTCCGGCAAGGAAACACGAATCGGAATCTAGATGGATCTTGAAAACAAACCTAATATGACAAGAACTCGGATTGGTGGTGGATATATGGTGGTAGATGGCAGCGGTGGTAGTATATGACAGCGGTGGTGGTATATGGATACGGATTCGAAGCGGTGGCGGATAAGCGGTGGCGGTAGATGGCAGGGGCGATGATGATGGTGCGGCGGCGGCGTGACAACTTATGACCAGAACTCGAAACTCTAAAAGACTAGACTCTAAGATCAGCAACTAGACACGACGATGCAACCGCAAATTCCACAAAGCAAAACCCTAAAAAGATTATGCAAAGGCTCGGATTGGTTCGGATATGATGAACTAACCCTAACTTTTTTTGTGTGTGGCTTTTTCGTGGACTGTAGGTATGAAGAACAGACTCGATCTAAACTATGAAAAACTGTAAAATCTCACCGAGCAACCTGGAAATCTGATACCACTTGACAGAGGCAAAGGTGTCCCGTCTTTCGATGAGATGATGGATATCGCTTTGGTGGAAGTCGACTTTGACAATCCGACTACGAACGTGCGAGGACGTCGCGCCTTAGCAATCGCTAAACCAACTCCGAGAGGTTATTAACCACGCCGGAGCACGATCAACCTGACCACGAGGGTCTGTTTCCTGCGAGCAAACAAAGAACAAGCAAGAAACTAAGATTGCAATCTGGATATTGCGAATATAAGATGAAAGCTTTATTGATCAAGGTGGGGTTCTGTGACGCCTTTGTCTGGTTGTTGAACACAAACGAAGTACGCGAAGTTGCAGCTATGGCGAACTTTTAATCTAAACAAAACCCAAAGTCTAAACGACGCCCTATGGAGGAAGAGGGGGGGAATTTCGTGGCCCTTGAGGGTGGGGTCCGAAACCAACCCTAACTCTTGTTTCCCCACACATACGGACTCTAAAAATAGCCTATACTTAAGTATTTCGAAATTACATGGGCCTGGCCCATTAATAAGGTGACGCAGCACCTAGAATAGCCTATAGACGAATATTATGAAGTGGCATCTTGTATATTTCGTCCAAGGCTTCATGCACTCCTTATGGCGGCTTCAAAGTCCTGAAATCATCACTTGTAACTCCGTTCTTGATCCCCTTGCGCATGCCATCAACTCCATGCGTGTTCTTGCTCCAATGTTCATCCTTCTCCAAGCTAGGCCCTTCATTTGTAAGCAAAACAAATGTATCAAATTTAGGCAGCATCATAATCTCATGAACATTAGAATCATTACCAAGAAACGAAAGTATCTGGTAATTTAATTGGCGTGCGCGAGCTCTAGTAATTGGTCCAGTATATGTAACAGTAGGGGTTGTGGGTGTAACAATGGTATTGATGTCCTCATCACGATGCAACCGCAAATTCAACAAAGCAAAAACCCTAAAAAGATTATGCAAAGGCTCAGATTGGTTCGGATATGATGAACTAACCCTAAAAAAATTTTGTGGCTTTTTCGTGGACTGTAGGTATGAAGAACAGACTCGATCTAATCTACGAAAAACTGTAAAATCTCACCGAGCAACCTGGAAATCTGACACCACTTGATAGAGGCGAGGGTCCCGATGTTTCGATGAGATGGTGGCTATCGTTTTCTGTGGGAGTCGACTTTGACGATCCGACTACGAATGTGCGAGACGTCGCGCCTTAGCAATCGCTAAACCAACTTCCGAGGGTGATGAGGACATCAATACCATTGTTACACCCACAG
>NW_021309246.1:0-2085 GCF_002162155.2 Triticum dicoccoides
GGTATGGCATAAGTGAGGTATGCAGAGTGGTGATTCTGTCTGTTGGTTGAAACATATTTGTTATGCTAATTATGCAGGAAATACTTTAACCTCCTGAGTCGACCATAGATCGAGTCTTGTTCCAGTAACCCCCATGCTTGTTTCGTACTACCACTTGTCCCCGCCATAGGTAGGGTACGGTTCAGTAAGTTGTCAACCCCTTTCTTAGCACACACCGTATAGAGAGGCCATGGTGGAAGATACCGGCTGCATCCGGTAGGCATGCCACCTGGTCCAGGGGCATGGGTGTTTCTGGTTGTAGCCGAGGGGGTAGCTTCCCTAGTTTGCGCGCGTTATAAATTTTGTGATCCCATGCTAATCGAGGTTGTAGCCTCCCCACATAGAGTTTTGCTTAACGAGTGTCGTGGGTGATTCCAGACACCGGTAAGTCAGGCTGGTGTGTGCGGTCAGGTGTGTTTTCAATTAAAAGACCATAGACGGAATTAGTCCCGATGGACTAACAGAATCTGTTACTCGTGAGTAAAGAGTACACCCTCTGCAGATATTATATATATTTGAATAGCCGTGTCCATGGTTAAGGACTACAGTCTGGGATGGGTCAAGTGTCGGTCTTAGTGTCGGTCTTCGGAGGAAAAACTGCTAAACCAGAGCATTGATTATGACCTGTGACATATGATGATTATGATTATTATTATTGTGGACTAACCATTTACATTATTTGAATTATTGAGTATCCCTGGGATGGTTCTACCTCCTGGATATTCACTGTGATTATTTATTTATAAGCCCTTTATGTGGTGTTGCTCAGACGCCCGACAGTGGCATGCTTGTCATTTAAATTATTTATAAGCCCTTTATGTGGTGTCGCTCAGACGCCCGACTGTGGCATGCTTTATATTATTATCCTTTTGAGGCGTCGCTTCAGACACCCGATCGGTGCATTCTATTCCTACTCCCTTATTGCATATTCATGTTGTATATGAATAACCTGCTTGCATGCATCATGGATTTTTTTTATGATTGACGTGTGATCATGAAGTATTTCAGAACATGATTATCATTCATTATATTATACATGTGTTCATAATGTTTGTGAGTACATTCAAAAGTACTCACTGGCTTGTCCCTGGCTATTGTCTTGGCCAGATTTCTTGCACGGAGAGACGTGTTGCGATGACAGCCCCGGAGCCTATGTAAAGATGATAGCAGCCTCGCAAAGATAGGAGTTATCCTGGTCAGCTATTCCTATGGGAGATGGAGTCCCATAGACGCTGATAAACCACAAACCACTTCCGCCATCAGCCACCAGAAACCTTGTGTTGTACTCATAGGCCAGAATGGTCTTGTACTACATATTATGTTTTTTTGCTTGGAGTTTCTGTATCGAGTTGGTGTCTCATCAGTTAACAGTAATCCTAGGGCTGGTGAGCACAAGGGCCATTTTCTGGGAAATTAATACCCTGAAAATACGGTCCTGACAACCTTGGTATCAGAGCTAAGCTGATCATTGGCTAATCCTATCTTAGCCAGGTCAATAAACCTAGATTAACCAATCCACCAGACCTTAACCTAACCCCGGCCAAGCTTCTCGTGTAAGATAGCCACATAGTGACCCCGACACCTTTCGGCAGTCGGTGCCCAACCTATCAGCCTAGCTTGTCGATCACGCGCCAGTGATCGACACCTAAATTGTCTCATTCGCAAGCGTGTGAAGGAAGACTCCATACCCTTTTTCTATAAAAAGGACACGCTAGCCTCAACCCAGCACAGCACAACCTCTTCCCCAAACCGAGCTATAATGGCTGGCCCTATTGTGCACAATGAGACCACAGCAAACAACCTTCACTACAAGAAATCTGTTAATCCATGACGGATTTCTGATGACATTCCTATAAACCGTCACGGAAACTGTCATAGATCAGGAAGATGTGAATGGGCTACAAAATGATAGCCCCTTCATGACGGACATCGAGGGACTGTCATGGAAACCGTCATGAATTGACTGAGCGGGACTACTCAGACCTACTTTTTTCCTTTATGAATACACCATTGGACCGTCATGGATGGGGCTCCTACCGATGTATC
>NW_021309247.1:0-679 GCF_002162155.2 Triticum dicoccoides
TGGGTTGTGTTTGGGTCGGGCTTACACGTGGCCGTGTCGAAAAGGAGTAATTTTCAGGCCTCGGGTTGTGTTTGGGTCGGGCTTACACGTGGTGGTGTCGAAAAGGAGTAATTTTCTGGCCTCGGGTTGTGATTGGGTAGGGCTTGCACGTGGTTGTGTCGAAAATAAGTAATTTTCGTGTCTCAAGCTGGCCTTACACATGGAGACGTTAAAAAAGTGTCATCCGGGCCATTCTTTTGGGCTTCAGGCTAGCATGCGGTAGGGAGTTACACTTGGAATGGATGAAAAATGTTGTTCGGGCCGTAGTATTGGGCTTCAGACTAGCGTTTGGCTTACATGTGGCGGTGTCGAAAAGGAGTAATTTTCAGGCAGAGGGTTGTATTTGGGTCGGGCTTACACGTGGCAGTGTCGAAAACTTGTAATTTCCAGGCATCGGGTTATGTTCTGGTAAGGCTTACACATTGTGGTGTCGAAATGTTGTAATTTTCAGGCATCGGGTTGTGTTCCGGTCGGGCTTACATGTTGTGGTGTCGAAAAGTAGTAATTTTCAGGCCTCGGATTATGTTTCGGTCGCGTTTACACGTGGGGGTGTCGAAAAGGAGTAATTTTCTGGCCTCGGGTTGTGTTTGGGTCGGGCTTACACGTGGCGGTGTCGAAAATGAGTAATTTTCAGGTCTTG
>NW_021309248.1:0-820 GCF_002162155.2 Triticum dicoccoides
CCCCCCTGCAGCGCCCGCGTACCGGAGCTCACGCTCCGGGCTGCCCTCGCCGCGCCGGCCACGCCCGACGCGCACGCCCGCGCTCACCGCCGCCCATCCTCCGCCGCCCCACTCTAGCCACTGGCGGCCAACTCCACCCGCTCGTGCCCTGCCTCCCCCTGCGTCCCGTGCACCCTCCACCGCGCCGCCTAGCCCCGGTGATGCCCCGATGTGGCCTCGCCGGTGCCATCTCCGGCGCCCGGCGCCCCTCTATTCCCGCTGGCCCTCGCCCGGGTCGGGCACCTCGAGCGCCCCATCGCCCGACCCGCATAGGCCCCTGGGGCCAATGGCAAGTGGGGACCCACCCCTGAATGTTTTAAAAAAAAAGAGGAATAAAAAAAAATATATATATTAAATAAATAAATAAATAATAATTAAAATAATTAAAATATTAATTAGTTAATTAAGTAACTAATTAAGTTAACTAATCCTGATTAAATTAACCTAATCACTAATTAAATTAACTAATCTGTAATTAACCTAGACAGAGAATGACAGGTGGGTCCCACTGGACCCACATGTCAGGTTGACCAAGTCAACTGCTGACGTCATGCTGACATCCTGCTGACGTCAGCAAATACTGTTTTGGATAATGTTGAATTTAAATAAATAATTAAAATCAGAAAATGATTAAATCTTTAGAAAATCATATCTTTTAATCCGTAACTCGGATTAAAATATTTTCAACACGAAAGTTGCTCAGAACGACGAGACGATTCCGGATACGCAGTCCGTTCGTCCGCCACACACCCCTAACCTATCGAACTCGCAACTTTCCCCC
>NW_021309249.1:0-758 GCF_002162155.2 Triticum dicoccoides
GTCGCCGTCGCCGCCCCGCCCCGCCCTGCCGCACCTCGCCGTCGCCGTCGACCTCGCCGTGAGCAACTTTGTATGATTTTTGTTAGATTTTTTTGTAGTTTATATTTTTTTGTTAGATTAGATGTGTAGTAATTTAGATATGTAGTTCATAGCATGTTAATTTAGATTGTGTAATTAATTTGTTCATATTGTGTCAGATTTTTTTTTCTGTTAATAGATTTTTTTGGTGTAATTAATTTGTTCATATTGTGTTAGATTTTTTTTCTGTTAATAGATTTTTTTGGTGTAATTAATTTGTTCATATTTAGATTGTGTTAGTAAAAGTACTATAATTGAACTAGCTAGTTAGAAAAATATAATTACTATTTTATTTAGATTTTTTTGGTAACATAATTAGTTAAAAAAATATTAGTTAGTTAGAAAAATACTAGTTTATTTTTAGTAAGTATTATATAGTAAGTGCTACTTTGTTTTTAGTAAGTACTACTTTATTTATTTATAGTAAGTGCTTAGTATAGTTTGTATAATTGATTTAATTAATAAAACTATTTTATTTAACTATATATAGAAGTAGTTTGTAGTAAATGCTACTTTATTTAACTATATATAGAAGTAGTTTGTAGTAAATGCTACTTTATTTAACTATATATAGGACATCGTCGCCGCCCCGCCCCGCCCCGACACCGTCGCCGCCCCGCCCCGCCCTGCCGCCCCGACGCCATCGCCGCCCCGCCCCGACCTGCCACACCACGCCGTCG
>NW_021309250.1:0-1534 GCF_002162155.2 Triticum dicoccoides
CACTACTCTAATGCAAGCAGTATAGAGAAGAGTAGGCGATATCTGGTGATCAAAGGGGGGGGCTTGCCTGGTTGCTCTGGCAAGAGAGAGGGGTCGTCAACTCCGTAGTCGAACTGGTCAGCAGCAGCGTCAGTCTCGTAGTCTACCGGAGAGAAGAGGGGGAAGAAATAATGAATACAGAGCAAACAAAGCATCACAAAATATAACAAGACAATACGCGGTGTTCGGTGTGCCCTAACGCGGTAGTAGGTGATACCGGTGAAGGGGGGAAAACATCCGGGAAAGTATTCCCGGGGTTCCGTGTTTTCGGGCAGAAGAGCCGGAGGGGGGAAAGTTACGAGTTCGATAGGTTAGGGGGGTGTGGCGGACGAACGGACCGCGTATCCGGATTCGTCCCGCCGTTCTGAGCAACTTTCATGTTGGAATTAATTTAATCCGAGTTACGGATTAAAAGATATGATTTTCTAAAGATTTTATTAATTTCTGGAGTTTATTTAATTATTTAATTAATTCGAAAAATGGATTTATGACGTCAGCATGATGTCATGCTGACGTCAGCAGTCAACTTTGGCCGTTGACCTGGGTCAAACTGTCATGTGGGTCCCCTGGGACCCACCTGTCATACACTGTTAGGTTCATTAGGGTTTAGGTTAATCTAATTACTGTTTAATTAACTTAATTAATTAATTAATATTTTAATTATTTTAATTATTATTATTTATTTATTTGACACTTTTTATTTATTATTATTATTATTATTATTATTTTTGTCGTTCTGGGGGCGGGCCCCCCATGTCATATGCCCAGGGGGCCTAACGGGCGCAAGGGTAAGCGGGTGCTGGGCGCGTGCGCTGCCCAGATCGCACGGGCGCACGCCCAGGGCCGCGGCACCGGCCACTGCAAGGTCGGGCACGCGCCGGCCGGCGAGCAAGGGGCCGCAGGCGTGGAGCAGCAGCGCCGAGGAAAATGGGGCGCGACCGGGTGGCCGAGTATGGCAGAGCAACGTGGTAGGGGACGGACGGCACGGCGGGACGAAGGCGGTGGCCGGAGCAAGCAACCGAAGGCTTGCCGGGGCGGGCTCGCCAACGCGAGGCTCGGCTGGCTGCAGGCAGCAGAGTACGTGAGGGGGGGAGCGTGGGGCAAGGGGAACCGGAGCGGGGCGAGGCGCCAGTGGGGTGTCGGACCAGGCGCGGCACGCGGTGACTGAGCGGGGCAGAGGGAGTGCAAGGAGATGGAGAAGCTCACGAGGGCTGTAGGGTTCGGGGGCAGCGGTGGTTGAGGAGGTCGACGAAGACGACGCGTTGTGGAGGAGGCAGACCGGCGAGGAGGAGGAGGCAGGCCGGCGAGGTGGTCCGGCAAGGTCCTCGGGCGGCGGCTCGGGCTCCAGGCGGCGTCGGCGAGGCGACGAGGCGATGGGGTCGGGGCAGCGATGAGGCGTGGTCCGGCGATGGAGACGAGGTGGCGGGGCGTCGAAGACGAAGATGGTGGCATCGGGCGGCAGCGAAGCGATGACGTCGGGGAGGGGGCCGATCCA
>NW_021309251.1:0-938 GCF_002162155.2 Triticum dicoccoides
GGAGGGGTCGGCGCAGCAGTGGCGGCCTCGGCCTTCCCCTCCTCTTCTTCCTCCGGGGGGAGGTGGTGGGATGGGCTGGGGGTCGGGGATGGCGGCCGGCGCCCCAGCCAAAGCTGACCTCGCGGCGACGCGGGCCGCGTTCGGCAACGCTTTGGGGTCGGCCGACGGCGGGTATTGCCCCTCTCCCTTCCGTGCATCCCTTCCCAGTCCCCGGGTTGGTTTGGATCTTGCCGGATCCACCTCCGGTGTGTTCTGGTGGAGCAGATCGGTGTCCGGGGGAAACCTTGGCAGCCTTAGGCTGACTGGCAGCGGCGACGCCGATTTTTGGCGCCGCTTTCCTCCTTGGGGGCGTTGCTGAGGGCACCATCTCTCCTCTCCAACCCTTGTCCGGGTGAAAGCCCAAGATCCGATGCGGATCGGGCGTTGGCGGCGCCTTAGGCACCGTAACCTTCCTGGACGCGACGCCAAGGACATTGGGATCGGTTGGAAGGGTCTGCAGGTGAGGGGTGGGGGTGTGCTGCCTCCCTTCGGTGGAGCGGTGTTTCATTCTACATATTCTTGGCGGCGGCTCTTGGCGGCATGGAGCAGCGGAGGCTGGGCGTCAGATGTGTGGTGACGGACACGCGCAGGAGGTCGACGCTGTCTGGCGTCGTGGTGGCGTCGGCGGCAGCGAGACCAGGCAAGGCTGTTACAACAGTACAACTCTGAAGATGGATATGTGGTAGGTGGTTGTGGCGGCCTCATACCCGGCGGGCGGCCTGGTTGAGGAGCACGCCGGACTGGTGGGTGCCCATACCCGGCAGGCGTCCAGGTTGGGACCTCAGGTCTTAGATGTTAGGTTTGGCTGCGAGGTCTGTTTGGTATTAGGCCCAGACCATCAGCGCCCCTTCATCAGTTAGATAGGAGTAGCGACAGAGGTTGCGAAGATGGTGGCTTTG
>NW_021309252.1:0-2810 GCF_002162155.2 Triticum dicoccoides
CTAGTGCTAAGATTAATTGTGAAAAGAATATTGTCACTGTTGGCATTGATGGTATGTCTCATGAGTTTAATTTCGCTAAGTTTAGTAGACAACCTCGTGATAGGGAACCACCTAGTAAGGATGAGATTATTGGTCTTGCTTCCATTGTTGTTCCTCCAACTGATCCGTTAGAATAATATTTGCTAGACCATGAAAACGATATGTTTATGAAGGAAAGGGAGGAGATAGATGAAGTGTTCCTTAAACAGGAACCTGTGCTGAAACATAACCTTCCCGTTGAAATTCTTGGGGATCCCCTCCACCCAAGGGTGATCCCGTGTTTGAACTCAAACCATTACCCGATAATCTTAAGTATGCTTATCTTGATGAAAAAGAAATATATCCTATTATTATTAGTGCTAACCTTTCAGAGAAAGAAGAAGAAAGATTATTGAAAACTCTGAAGAAGCACCGAGTTGCTATTGGATATACCGTTGTTCCTAATGATAAAGATGAATTGATCCCGCAAAGATTTATTACAGTTTATAGGGTGGTAATTGATTTCGTAAGTTAAATAAAGCTACTAAGAAATATCATTACCCTTTACCTTTTATTGATCAAATGCTAGAAAGACTATCCAAACACACACATTTCTGCTTTCTAGATGGTTATTCTGGTTTCTCTCAGATACCTGTGTCAGCGAAGGATCAATCTAAAACTACTTTTACGTGCCCTTTTGGTACTTTTGCTTATAGACGTATGCCTTTTGGTTTATGTAATGCACCTGCTACCTTTCAAAGATGCATGATGGCTATATTCTCTGATTTTTGTGAAAAGATTTGTGAGGTATTCATGGATGACTTCTCCGTCTATGGATCCTCTTTTGATGATTGTTTGAGCAACCTTGATCGAGTTTTGCAGAGATGCGAAGATACTAGTCTCATCCTGAATTGGGATAAGTGTCACTTTATGGTTAATGAAGGCATTGTCTTGGGGCACAAGATCTCCGAGAGAGGAATTGAAGTTGATAAAGCCAAAGTTGATGCTATTGAAAAGATGCCATGTCCCAAGGACATAAAAGGTATAAGAAGTTTCCTCGGTCATGCCGGTTTTTATAGGAGGTTCATTAAGGACTTTTCTAAAATCTCTAGGCCTCTGACTAATTTATTGCAAAAAGGTATTCCTTTTGTCTTTGATGATTATTGTGTAGAAGCATTTGAAATACTTAAGAAAGCTTTGATCACTGCACCTATTATTCAGCCACCTGATTGGAATTTACCTTTTGAAATTATGTGCGATGCTAGTGATTATGCAGTAGGTGCTGTTCTAGGGCAAAGAGTCGACAAGAAATTGAATGTTATCCAGTATGCTAGTAAGACTCTTGATACTGCCCAGAGAAA
Organism: Triticum dicoccoides; assembly: GCF_002162155.2. NCBI lineage: Eukaryota > Viridiplantae > Streptophyta > Magnoliopsida > Poales > Poaceae > Triticum > Triticum dicoccoides. The sequence continues at coordinate 1,380 of NW_021309252.1, forward strand.
TTATGCTACTACTAAAAAAGAGTTCTTAGCAGTTGTGTTTGCATGTGATAAGTTTAGACCTTATATTGTTGATTCCAAAGTTACTATTCACACTGATCATGCTGCTATTAAATATCTTATGGAAAAGAAAGATGCTAAGCCTAGACTCATTAGATGGGTTCTCTTGCTCCAAGAATTTGACTTGCATATTATTGATAGAAAGGGAGCCGAGAACCCCGTTGCAGACAACTTGTCTAGGTTAGAGAATGTTCTTGATGACCCACTGCCTATTAATGATAGCTTCCCTGATGAACAATTAGCGGTCGTCAGTGCTTCTCGTACTGCTCCTTGGTATGCTGATTATGCTAATTACATTGTTGCTAAATTTATACCGCCTAGTTTCACATACCAGCAAAAGAAAAAGTTCTTTTTATGATTTAAGACATTACTTCTGGGATGATCCACACCTTTATAAAGAAGTAGTAGATGGTGTTATTAGACGTTGTGTGCCTGAGCATGAATAGGAACAGATTCTATGCAAGTGTCACTCTGAATCCTATGGAGGACACCACGCTGGAGATAGAACTGCACACAAGGTACGACAATCTGGTTTTTATTGGCCTACTCTCTTTAAAGATGCTCGTAAGTTTGTCTTATCTTGTGATGAATGTCAAAGAATAGGTAACATTAGCAGACGTCAAGAAATGCCTATGAATTATTCTATAAGTGCATCTAGTGCCCCTTAGTGATTTTGGTGTATTGAAGACTTATAGGTTAAGGGACTGATGCGTTTGTGAGTGTACACAGGTCTATAAGTCTATGAGGAGTTTGATATTTACAGAGAAAGTCGACCCCTAAAAATGAAGTTCTTCGACTGAAGACTTTGATATTCTGAAGACTTTCTGAAGACTTTGAAAGTGAAGAAATTGGTGTGACCTTGAAGACTTAGTATTCATTTGAGGAACATGAAGCGTGAAGACTTTTGTTTTTGTAGTTTCATTTTCTCTTTCTTGAGTCATAGGAAACACCGTACTGTTAAAGGGGGTCGAGGAGATACTAAGGAAAAATTTCCATGTGATGCTCAACTCAAAATCCTACACCTACCAATTCCTTCGAGTGAAGCCTTTGGAAATCTCATACAGTTCAGTCATTTTCTTCAGTGACAGAGACGGAGTTCTTCTGGTCGCTGATGAATTTGTTCTAACTGAGGAGTTAGGAATTCGCCAGTGCGAATTGCCTACACAGTGAGGAACATGATAGCCCTGAGGAATTTGAGAGTCAAATTTCCGACCGTTGCTGTGCTGCGCGCGAGCTGTCCCAAAATATCCTATCCACCTAACGGTCATATCATTGAAGGGCATTTATGTCTTATCATGTCGGGCTGCTCCCTAGGCTATAAATAGCCGCCCCCTACAACCACTAGTTGGTTGGCTGCTCCGAGAGAACTTGACA
>NW_021309253.1:0-2810 GCF_002162155.2 Triticum dicoccoides
CTAGTGCTAAGATTAATTGTGAAAAGAATATTGTCACTGTTGGCATTGATGGTATGTCTCATGAGTTTAATTTCGCTAAGTTTAGTAGACAACCTCGTGATAGGGAACCACCTAGTAAGGATGAGATTATTGGTCTTGCTTCCATTGTTGTTCCTCCAACTGATCCGTTAGAATAATATTTGCTAGACCATGAAAACGATATGTTTATGAAGGAAAGGGAGGAGATAGATGAAGTGTTCCTTAAACAGGAACCTGTGCTGAAACATAACCTTCCCGTTGAAATTCTTGGGGATCCCCTCCACCCAAGGGTGATCCCGTGTTTGAACTCAAACCATTACCCGATAATCTTAAGTATGCTTATCTTGATGAAAAAGAAATATATCCTATTATTATTAGTGCTAACCTTTCAGAGAAAGAAGAAGAAAGATTATTGAAAACTCTGAAGAAGCACCGAGTTGCTATTGGATATACCGTTGTTCCTAATGATAAAGATGAATTGATCCCGCAAAGATTTATTACAGTTTATAGGGTGGTAATTGATTTCGTAAGTTAAATAAAGCTACTAAGAAATATCATTACCCTTTACCTTTTATTGATCAAATGCTAGAAAGACTATCCAAACACACACATTTCTGCTTTCTAGATGGTTATTCTGGTTTCTCTCAGATACCTGTGTCAGCGAAGGATCAATCTAAAACTACTTTTACGTGCCCTTTTGGTACTTTTGCTTATAGACGTATGCCTTTTGGTTTATGTAATGCACCTGCTACCTTTCAAAGATGCATGATGGCTATATTCTCTGATTTTTGTGAAAAGATTTGTGAGGTATTCATGGATGACTTCTCCGTCTATGGATCCTCTTTTGATGATTGTTTGAGCAACCTTGATCGAGTTTTGCAGAGATGCGAAGATACTAGTCTCATCCTGAATTGGGATAAGTGTCACTTTATGGTTAATGAAGGCATTGTCTTGGGGCACAAGATCTCCGAGAGAGGAATTGAAGTTGATAAAGCCAAAGTTGATGCTATTGAAAAGATGCCATGTCCCAAGGACATAAAAGGTATAAGAAGTTTCCTCGGTCATGCCGGTTTTTATAGGAGGTTCATTAAGGACTTTTCTAAAATCTCTAGGCCTCTGACTAATTTATTGCAAAAAGGTATTCCTTTTGTCTTTGATGATTATTGTGTAGAAGCATTTGAAATACTTAAGAAAGCTTTGATCACTGCACCTATTATTCAGCCACCTGATTGGAATTTACCTTTTGAAATTATGTGCGATGCTAGTGATTATGCAGTAGGTGCTGTTCTAGGGCAAAGAGTCGACAAGAAATTGAATGTTATCCAGTATGCTAGTAAGACTCTTGATACTGCCCAGAGAAATTATGCTACTACTAAAAAAGAGTTCTTAGCAGTTGTGTTTGCATGTGATAAGTTTAGACCTTATATTGTTGATTCCAAAGTTACTATTCACACTGATCATGCTGCTATTAAATATCTTATGGAAAAGAAAGATGCTAAGCCTAGACTCATTAGATGGGTTCTCTTGCTCCAAGAATTTGACTTGCATATTATTGATAGAAAGGGAGCCGAGAACCCCGTTGCAGACAACTTGTCTAGGTTAGAGAATGTTCTTGATGACCCACTGCCTATTAATGATAGCTTCCCTGATGAACAATTAGCGGTCGTCAGTGCTTCTCGTACCGCTCCTTGGTATGCTGATTATGCTAATTACATTGTTGCTAAATTTATACCGCCTAGTTTCACATACCAGCAAAAGAAAAAGTTCTTTTTATGATTTAAGACATTACTTCTGGGATGATCCACACCTTTATAAAGAAGTAGTAGATGGTGTTATTAGACGTTGTGTGCCTGAGCATGAATAGGAACAGATTCTATGCAAGTGTCACTCTGAATCCTATGGAGGACATCACGCTGGAGATAGAACTGCACACAAGGTACGACAATCTGGTTTTTATTGGCCTACTCTCTTTAAAGATGCTCGTAAGTTTGTCTTATCTTGTGATGAATGTCAAAGAATAGGTAACATTAGCAGACGTCAAGAAATGCCTATGAATTATTCTATAAGTGCATCTAGTGCCCCTTAGTGATTTTGGTGTATTGAAGACTTATAGGTTAAGGGACTGATGCGTTTGTGAGTGTACACAGGTCTATAAGTCTATGAGGAGTTTGATATTTACAGAGAAAGTCGACCCCTAAAAATGAAGTTCTTCGACTGAAGACTTTGATATTCTGAAGACTTTCTGAAGACTTTGAAAGTGAAGAAATTGGTGTGACCTTGAAGACTTAGTATTCATTTGAGGAACATGAAGCGTGAAGACTTTTGTTTTTGTAGTTTCATTTTCTCTTTCTTGAGTCATAGGAAACACCGTACTGTTAAAGGGGGTCGAGGAGATACTAAGGAAAAATTTCCATGTGATGCTCAACTCAAAATCCTACACCTACCAATTCCTTCGAGTGAAGCCTTTGGAAATCTCATACAGTTCAGTCATTTTCTTCAGTGACAGAGACGGAGTTCTTCTGGTCGCTGATGAATTTGTTCTAACTGAGGAGTTAGGAATTCGCCAGTGCGAATTGCCTACACAGTGAGGAACATGATAGCCCTGAGGAATTTGAGAGTCAAATTTCCGACCGTTGCTGTGCTGCGCGCGAGCTGTCCCAAAATATCCTATCCACCTAACGGTCATATCATTGAAGGGCATTTATGTCTTATCATGTCGGGCTGCTCCCTAGGCTATAAATAGCCGCCCCCTACAACCACTAGTTGGTTGGCTGCTCCGAGAGAACTTGACA
>NW_021309254.1:0-1632 GCF_002162155.2 Triticum dicoccoides
CAAATTCGTATGAAATTGGGAGATGAATGGAAAACAGCATTTAAAACTAAGTTTGGATTATATGAGTGGTTAGTCATGCCTTTTGGGTTAACTAATGCACCTAGTACTTTCATGAGATTAATGAACGAAGTTTTACGTGCTTTCATTGGACGATTTGTGGTAGTTTACTTTGATGACATATTGATTTATAGCAGATCTTTGGAAGAACATTTGGAACATTTACGTGCTGTTTTTATTGCTTTACGTGATGCACGTTTGTTTGGTAACCTTGGGAAGTGCACCTTTTGCACCGACCGAGTATCTTTTCTTGGCTATGTTGTTACTCCACAGGTAATTGAAGTTGATAAAGCCAAGATTGAAGCTATTGAGAGTTGGCCGCTGCCCAAAACGGTCACACAAGTGAGGAGTTTTCTTGGCCTCGCTGGATTCTATAGGCGTTTTGTGAGAGATTTCAGCACCATTGATGCACCTCTCAATGAGCTTACAAAGAAAGATGTGCCTTTTCTTTGGGGTACTGCACAGGAAGAAGCCTTCACGGTATTGAAAGATAAGTTGACACATGCTCCTTTACTCCAACATCCTGATATTAATAAGACTTTTGAGCTTGAATGTGATGCTAGTGGAATTGGATTAGGAGGTGTGTTATTACAAGATGGCAAACCTGTTGCATACTTTTCTGAAAAATTGAGTGGGCCTAGTCTGAATTATTCTACTTATGATAAAGAATTATATGCTCTTGTTCGGACTTTAGAAACATGGCAACATTATTTATGGCCCAAAGAATTTGTTATACATTCTGATCATGAATCTTTGAAACATATTAAAAGTTGATGAGGACATCAATACAATTGTTACACCCACAGCCCCTGCTGCTATACATACTGGACAAATTACTAGAGCTCGTGCACGCCAACTAAATTACCAGGTACTTTCGTTTCTTGGTAATGATTCTAATGTTCATGAGAATATGATGCTGCCTAAATTGGATACATTTGTTTTACTTACAAATGAAGGGCCTAGCTTGGAGAAGGATGAACATTGGAGCAAGAACAAGCATGGAGATGATGGCATGCGCAAGGGGAACAAGAACGGAGTTACAAGTGATGATTTCAGGACTTTGAAGCCACCATAATGGGTGCATGAAGCCTTGGACGAAATATACAAGATGCCACTTCATAAATTCTGTCCCGAGGCTATTTTAGGTGCTGCGTCACCTTATTATTGGGCCAGGCCCATGTAATTTCGAAATACATAAGTATAGGCTATTTTTAGAGTCCGTATGTGTGGGGAAACAAGAGATAGGGTTGATTTCGGACCCCTCCACCAAGGGCCACGAAATTCCCCCCTCTTCCTCCATATATACAGCCCTTAGGGCATCGTTTAGACTTTGGGTTTTGTTTAGATTAAAAGTTCGCCATAGCTGCAACTTCGCGTACTTCGTTTGTGTTCAACGACCAGACAAAGGCGTCACAGAACCCCACCTTGATCAATAAAGCTTTCATCTTATATTCGCAATATCCAGATTGCAATCTCAGTTTCTTGCTTGTTCTTCGTTTGCTCGCAGGAAACAGACCCTCGTGGTCAGGTTGATCGTGCTCCGGCATGGTCAATAACCTCTCGGAGTTGGTTTAG
>NW_021309255.1:0-1177 GCF_002162155.2 Triticum dicoccoides
AACATCTCATATGCTCCATGACGTTCAAAACGTCGTTGAAGTCCCGATTCTAAGCCGTAAAGCATGGCACACTGAACTATCGAGTAGTCATCAGCTTTGCTCTGCCAGACGTTCATAACATCTGGTGTTGCTCCAGCAGCAGGCCTGGCACCCAGCGGTGCTTCCAGGACGTAATTTTTCTGTGCAGCAATGAGGATAATCCTCAAGTTACGGACCCAGTCCGTGTAATTGCTACCATCATCTTTCAACTTTGCTTTCTCAAGGAACGCATTAAAATTCAATGGAACAACAGCACGAGCCATCTATCTACAATCAACATAAACAAGCAAGATACTATCAGGTACTAAGTTCATGATAAATTTAAGTTCAATTAATCATATTATTTAAGAACTCCCACTTAGATAGACATCCCTCTAATCCTCTAAGTGATTACGTGATCCAAATCAACTAAACCATGACCGATCATCACGTGAGATGGAGTAGTTTTCAATGGTGAACATCGTTATGTTGATCATATCTACTATATGATTCACGCTCGACCTTTCGGTCTCCGTGTTCCGAGGCCATAACTGCATATGCTAGGCTCGTCAAGTTTAACCTGAGTATTCTGCGTGTGCAAAACTGGCTTGCACCCGTTGTAGATGGACGTAGAGCTTATCACACCCGATCATCACGTGGTGTCTGGGCACGACGAACTTTGGCAACGGTGCATACTCAGGGAGAACACTTCTTGATAATTTAGTGAGAGATCATCTTATAAAGCTACCGTCAATCAAAGCAAGATAAGATGCATAAAAAGATAAACATCACATGCAATCAATATAAGTGATATGATATGGTCATCATCATCTTGTGCTTGTGATCTCCATCTCCGAAGCACCGTCATGATCACCATCGTCACCGGCGCGACACCTTGATCTCCATCGTAGCATCGTTGTCGTCTCGCCAATCTTATGCTTCCACGACTATCACTACCGTTTAGTAATAAAGTAAAGCATTACATCGCGATTGCATTGCATACAATAAAGCGACAACCATATGGCTCCTGCCAGTTGCCGATAACTCGGTTACAAAACATGATCATCTCATACAATAAAATTCAGCATCATGCTTTGACCATATCACATCACAACATGCCCTGCAAAAACAAGTTAGACGTCCTCTACTTTGTTGTTGC
>NW_021309256.1:0-2195 GCF_002162155.2 Triticum dicoccoides
CTAGTAGTTTTGGCCAATTCTGGCCCTTTTCGTGGACAATTACTCACTGTTTTGGGGCCCCGGAATGATTTCCACGATTAACGAACCCCCGGGTGCGCTTACGTGTCGGTTATGAACACTCACAGTTTTGGCCAATTCTAACGCGTTTTGTGGACTTTTAGTCACCGTTTTCTGGTCCTGAAGTGATTTCCATAGTTGTTGAACCCCAAGGCACACTTACGTGTTAGTCATCAACACTCACAGTTTTGGCTGATTCTGGCCTGTTTCATGGACTATTACTCACTGTTTTGGGGCCCCGGAGTGATTTCCACGGTTAACGAACTGCAGGGTGCATTTACGTGTCGGTCATCAACACTCGCAGTTTTGGCCGATTCTGGCCCGTTTCTTGGACTATTACTCTGTTTTTGGGTCCAAGCGTGATTTCCACGATTTACGAACCCCGTGGTGCGTTTACGTGTTGGTCAATGACACTCACAATTTTGGCCAATTTCTGGTCCGTTTTGTGTACTATTACTCACCGTTTTGGCGTCCCAGAGCGATTTCCACGATTTACAATCCCCGGGGTGCGTTTGCGTCTCTGTCGCCAACACTCACAGTTTTGGCCAATTCTGACGCGATTCGTGGACAATTACTCATCATTTAGGGGTCCCGAAGCGATTCCATAGTGGTTGAACCCTATGGTCCGTTTACGTGTAGGTCAGCAACACTCACAGTTTTGGCCAATTCTGGCCAGTTTCATGGACTATTACTCACCATTTTGGGCCCCGAAGTGATTTCCATGGTTGTTTGACCCCATGGTGCGCTTACGTGTCGATGATCAACAAGCGCACTTTGGGCCGATTTTGGCCCATTTCTTGCATTATTACTTAGTTTTGGGGTCTCGGAGTGATTTCCACGGTTGACGAACTCCGGGGTGCGTTTACGTGTCGGTCATAAACACTCACAAATTTGGCCAATTCTCGTCCGTTTCGTGCACTATTACTCACCGTTTGGGCGTCCCAGAGCGATTTCCACGATTGACAATCGCCGGAGTGCGTTTGCGTGTCTTTCATCAACACTCACAGTTTTGTCCAATTCTGACGCGATTCGTGGGCTATTACTCACCATTTAGCGGTCCCAAAGCGATTTCCATAGTTGTTGAACCCCAAGGTGCGTTTAGGTGTCGGTCATCAACACTCACTGTTTTGGGGCCCCGGTGTGATTTCCACGATTAACGAACCGCGGGGTGCGTTTACATGTCGGTCATCAATACTAGTAGTTTTGGCCAATTCTGGCCCTTTTCGTGGACAATTACTCACTGTTTTGGGGCCCCAGAATGATTTCCACGATTAACGAACCCCCGGGTGCGCTTACGTGTCGGTTATGAACACTCACAGTTTTGGCCAATTCTAACGCGTTTTGTGGACTTTTAGTCACCGTTTTCTGGTCCTGAAGTGATTTCCATAGTTGTTGAACCCCAAGGCGCACTTACGTGTTAGTCATCAACACTCACAGTTTTGGATGATTCTGGCCTGTTTCATGGACTATTACTCACTGTTTTGGGGCCCCGAAGTGATTTCCACGGTTGTTTGACCCCATGGTGCGCTTACGTGTCGATCATCAACAAGCACACTTTGGGCCGATTTTGGCCCATTTCTTGCATTATTACTTAGTTTTGGGGTCTCGGAGTCATTTCCACGGTTGACGAACTCCGGGGTGCGTTTACGTGTCGGTCATAAACACTCACAATTTTGGCCAATTCTCGTCCGTTTCATGCACTATTACTCACCGTTTGGGCGTCCCAGAGCGATTTCCACGATTGACAATCCCCGGAGTGCGTTTGCGTGTCTTTCATCAATACTCACAGTTTTGGCCAATTCTGACGCGATTCGTGGGCTATTACTCACCATTTAGCGGTCCCAAAGCGATTTCCATAGTTGTTGAACCCCAAGGTGCGTTTAGGTGTCGGTCATCAACACTCACTGTTTTGGGGCCCCGGTGTGATTTCCACGATTAACGAACCGCGGGGTGCGTTTACATGTCGGTCATCAATACTAGTAGTTTTGGCCAATTCTGGCCCTTTTCGTGGACAATTACTCACTGTTTTGGGGCCCCGGAATGATTTCCACGATTAACGAACCCCCGGGTGCGCTTACGTGTCGGTTATGAACACTCACAGTTTTGGCCAATTCTAACGCGTTTTGTGGACTTTTAGT
>NW_021309257.1:0-1000 GCF_002162155.2 Triticum dicoccoides
TATTGCGAGAGAGATTTATACAAAAGGAATATCATTTGTGTAACACTGATGGATGGATGAGAAAATTACAAACAAAAATATGTCACAGAAGTTCAACTGAAAACACCAGGAAGTTAAACTACTATAGTGGATGAAATTCGGATGAAAAACTATTAAAATCGTTGCATGTTCACAGCAGCTTTGCACTGGTATATCACTTGCTCAATTCCGGTGAGTATTCTAATGAGTGGATGGAGAGCTACGGGCAAAAAAACCACGTGAAAAACAGAGTGAAGTTCAAGTACGCATGCCGAGAAGTTCAAGTTCTTCACGCGGTGCATTTTCGAAAAATCTATTTCGCGATAGAGGCAGAACGAATGATCTCGCTGTTTTTGAAATTACTTGAAAAACGGCTAGGAGTCCGAGAAAACCATCAACATGAAAAAGTTTCGCATTTTCCGTAGCTTTTCAACAGTATATTATTTGTGCCATTTCGTCAAAGTTTGTAAAAAATACAGCGAAAATACATTTTTAGCTATTTTTGAAACTGACTTAAAATCATAAAGAATTGGGAGAAATAATAGATAAAAAAAGTTTTGCATTTCCTCAATCTTTCCAACGCCATATCATTTGCTGCATTCGGACAAACGATTAAAAAAATAGCTCGAACATACAAATTCGCTAGGACTTGTATTGTTTGCTAAATTTCTTTTAAACCGTTCAAAATTATAAAAAACTTTCAACATGAAAAAGTAGCGCATTTTCATAAGTTTGCCAACGCCATATCATGCGCTTCAATTGGATTAGCCGTTTAGAAATGCCATCGAAAATACGAACTCAGCTGTACGGTTTGCGAAATTTTATGATTTTCCAAATTACTCTTTAATCATAAGGAATTAGAGAAAACTTTAAACATGTGGAAGGAGCGGTTTTGCAGTAACTTTCTGATAAATGGTTTAGAAATGCGATCGAAAATATGATTCACGTTTTTTTTATGAAGAAAAAACGGTTTTTCAAAACT
>NW_021309258.1:0-1149 GCF_002162155.2 Triticum dicoccoides
AAGCATTTCAATCATACACACAATATGCTCGATATGTGCAAATACAACGAAGCATCACAACATGACTCTACGACACAAGTACTTTATTTAAGGCTCAGGGAGCCATACATAACATACACAAAGGTACGGGTCTCACGACCCAACATACAAGTCATACAGTCATACAAACCAGCAGCGGAAGTAACTTGTCTGAGTACAGACAACTAGTAAAATAAAAGAGGCTTGGAAAGCCTAGCTATACTACATGGTCCTTCACAAGCTCAGGGTCACCACCTGGGTCTTTAGCCTACTCGTTGATGTCAACGTCTACATAGAACCCATCAGAAGGGGTTGCAGCGTCTTCTGTAAAAATGTAGATTATAGCATCATGAGTACAAAGGTACTCAGCAAGACTTACATCAGATCCTACATACATGCATATTATCAAGAAGGGTTGGTGGAGTTATTGCAGCAAGCCAGCTTTGACTCTTGGCTAGACTATCCTACGATACTCCAACTTGAAATGGTTTTGCGCACACGAGTCCACTACTCACCACTTCAATACACTACCGAGGATCCGCCTCCGTCTTCCTACGGAAGAGCCATCCTCGGCACTCACACTTATCTTGAGGCTTTTAGTAGTTTCCATTTACTTGTCTATGAACTGTATAGGCAACCAAGTAGTCCTTTACCGCGGACGCGGCTATTCGAATAGATCATGTTAACCCAGCAGGGGTGTACTCCTTCATAGACGCTCTCACCACTTACCGTCGTTTACACGACATGTACTCGGCAACCTTCAAGCGGAAGCCCAACGTGGGTGTCGGCCACGACCTACCTAATCACCTAAGCCTCCAGTCCAGGTTTATCGCCTATTCAGGTTCCATCCGCAGGGAGTCCGGCCGAGGTTTCCCATACGGCCCCGAACGATGTGAACAGGGTTCCCGAGATACCTAACGGGTATTCGGTACACCCGGCCACGTACCTACCGCATCACAGCCCACCCCTACGGTCAGCGCTGTCCACGGCCTCCAGTAGGCTACAAACACCAGAAACTACTTGCAACTCCTGGACGGAGAACTAGGGTGAATAAGAAGCCGAGAGGGTCCATTGGTTTCGGGCCCAATGCATGGTAGTAGCTGATTCTTAAATCACACATACAGATCTCAG
>NW_021309259.1:0-1039 GCF_002162155.2 Triticum dicoccoides
GATAGAGATCGCGCATATCTGAATATCCAGCTTGCACCGCCGGTGCGAACCGAGTCAAAGTGGCCCAGTGGTCAGCACGGGTATTGAAGAGCTCTAACCTCAAGGCCCGATTTTCACGGTCCTTATCCTCGAGCATCTCAGCAGTGGTGCGAGTCCGTGAATCCTCCTGGGTGGGGTCAGCATAGATAGCCTGGAGATACCCTTGTGCTCCCGGAAGTGATCCTGGCATATACCGGAAATCAGAGTCCCGAAATAGACCAGATCTGACTCGCATAATGGTCATCATAGAGTAGGCGGCGTCCTGCACAGCCATCTCAATGGTAACCCCGAGTCCATAAGAGCAGTGAAGAGGCTCGGTGGATCCAGGATAAGATGGAAATATCCTGACAGTGCAGAGATACTGGCTTTGATTAAAGTCTCGGAATTGCTCTTCGACCGTGTACTCGGGATACCAGCGATATCCAGCCTCAGTCATTACCCTGACCAACTTAGCAGTATGGCCGGGTACATCTAGGCATCGAGTCAGGCGAACCACTTGATTGAGGTCGCGAGTGGCCATCTGAAAGCACAATCATAATGTAAAGGCATTAGAATTTCTAGCAAAATTTCGGCAGCATAACAGCTGTAAATGCTCAAAAAGGATTTGAGACATTTGACAAAGGATTTCGTACACACTCAACATCACCATATCAAAGTTCTGAAACCATTCTGGCAACATAATGTGGTAGTAGAACTGAACTAGGCTGGTAACCATCAAACTTATAAGGTACTACTGATTAGTAACTCGTGATCCTGATAGAGAGAACAGATCCTAATTCCTTAACCCCCGGTGGAAGAATGGACTGACTCAGATCAGAAAGTCATAAGGTATAAGGAGTAAAAAGAGCCTTACGTTCCAACCCACAAACAATTCCCCTACATATAACTAAAGAATTTCTAGACTCAACATCGACCAGTTTGGCTTGGAGAACCTACAGGCAGTCCGGCTTTGATGCCAACGCTGTCAGGACCCCGACTCGATGTCACATCGATCTAGCTG
>NW_021309260.1:0-1224 GCF_002162155.2 Triticum dicoccoides
GGTGGTCGGGAATAGCAAAAGTGATGGGCACAAAGTCTCGAGAGAATATCAAAGAGTATCTCCGAAATCTTCTGGTGCAGTCGGTGACCATCTGGACTGAAGGGGCTCTCCGGGAGAAAGTATTTTCGAGAACCTAAAGTTAGTTTTTAGTAAAAATCGTTTAACCCGAATAGAAGAGGGTTCAGAATCCCAGAGTAAAGGTCGAGGAATAAAAGATCCTAATACCTCCCGATGGCGACGTGGGCCCATGGGCCACACAGCCATGTTAGTAAAAGTTTTTCAACGACTAGACTCGACTTCGGCCAAGGAGTTGGAAAGGGGGATTCCTACAGGCAGTTGGCTCTGATACCAACTTGTGACGCCCCCGATTTAATCGTACACTAATCATGCACGCAAATGTGTACGATCAAGATCAGGGACTCACGGGAAGATATCACAACACAACTCTACAAATAAAATAAGTCATACAAGCATCATAATACAAGCCAGGGGCCTCGAGGGCTCGAATACAAGTGCTCGATCATAGACGAGTCAGCGGAAGCAACAATATCTGAGTACTGACATAAGTTAAACAAGTTGCCATAAGATGGCTAGCACAAACTGGGATACAGATCGAAAGAGGCGCAGGCCTCCTGCCTGGGATCCTCCTAACTACTCCTGGTCGTCGTCAGCGGGCAGCACGTAGTAGTAGGCACCTCCGATGTAGTAGGGGTCGTCATCGACGGTGGCGTCTGGCTCCTGGACTCCAGCATCTGGTTGCGACAACCAGAAAGAAAGGGAAGGGAAAAAGGGGGGAGAAAGCAACCGTGAGTACTCATCCAAAGTACTCGCAAGCAAGGAACTACACTACATATGCATGGGTATATGTGTAAGGAGGCCATATCAGTGGACTGAACTGCAGAATGCCGGAATAAGAGGGGGATAGCTAGTCCTATCGAAGACTACGCTTCTGGCAGCCTCCGTCTTGCAGCATGTAGAAGAGAATAGATGGAAGTCCTCCAAGTAGCATCTCCAAGTAGCATATCCAAATAGCATCTCATAGCATAATCCTACCCGGCGATCCCCTCCTCATATCCCTGAGGTAGAGCGACCACCGGTTGTATCTGGCACTTGGAAGGGTGTGTTTTATTAAGTATCCGGTTCTAGTTGTCATAAGGTCAAGGTACAACTCCAAGTCGTCCTGTTACCGAAGATCACGGCTATTCGAATAGATTAACTTCCCTG
>NW_021309261.1:0-857 GCF_002162155.2 Triticum dicoccoides
GTGGGGAGGAAGAGGAGGTTGTGGCGGAGCTCCTGAGCTAGTCGGGGGAGCGAGGGGTGGCCGGAGATGGCTGCTATGGCGAACGGCGGCGACGGTGGTGTTCGGCCGTGTGAGAGAGAGAGCGAGGGAGAGGAGGGGGGAGCCGGGGGAGAGTGAGAGAGAGCAGGGGGGAGAGGCGTGGCGTCGTCCGGGGCATCGAGCGAGGAGGGGAGGGCAGGCAAGCAGGGAGAGAGGTGGCGTGGCGCGGTGGCGCGCGCGCGCGCCGGCCACACTCCCCTCCCTCTGTCGGGACGAAGACGACAGAGGAGGGAGGCGGGCTGGGCCGCCTGCTGGCTGGGCCGGTCAGCTGGCTGGGCTGCACAGGGAGGAGCCCAGGTAAGCTTCTCCCTTTTATTTTTTTTTCTGTTTTCTAATTTCTGACATTTTTTTGATTTAAATAATATATTAAATCATTTATTTAACTTATGCCAATTTTTGCAGGGGCTAGATATATTATTCCAGAGCTCCTTTAGAATTGGCATAATATTTGGACCATATTTCATATATATAGAAATATATTTCCAATGCAAATATTTATGCATTAATTCCAAATGCCCAAAATAAATGTCCATGAGTCACTAAAAATATTGGTTTGATTTTTATCTCTGTCCAATATTTTCAGAGAGCAACATGAGCATTTTCTTGGACCCTTTTGGAGAAATTTTTATTTGGATCATTTTCAAAATGATTCTGAGGGTTTCACAGATCCCCATTTCAAGTTTCTGATGAAAGAGTAAACATGATGCAACACTCTAATGCATGACTAGCTAGGGTGTGACAACTCACCCCCACTCAAAAGAATCTCGTCCCGAGATTTG
>NW_021309262.1:0-1104 GCF_002162155.2 Triticum dicoccoides
GAGTTACTTGACACCGCTGGTTGCCGATCACCGCCTGCTGCATGGTAAGAACTTGTAAGACATTGATATTTGCTTTACTGTGAGCGTTTTACCACCACATCCTAGTAGTTATAGGAACATTATTTTTGGGTTTTGTTTCTTGTTCTACTAATCATGACAGGATCCAGAGTCAATTCATGGGCTTTGTCGATCGCGGGAGACGTGCCATCACCTTTGCAAATACCACAACCGTCACGACAGGTGCACAAACATCCAAATTCACATGATCAGGTTAATGTATCTATACCACCATTTAATGGCCGTTTTAAACCTGCTTTATATATTGAATGGGAGTTCGACATAAAAAATATATTTGCTTCCCATAATTTCGATGAACATAAAAAGGTTAAGGTTGCGGTTGGTTCTTTCACTGGTTATGCTTTGGTTTGGTGGAGTGAATATTGTCGGTTACACCCTGATTATATACCTACTACTTGGGATGATTTGAAACTTGCCATGCAACATACATTCGTCCCTGCTTATTATACTCGTGACATGATTAAGAAGTTGCAACACTTAAAATAAGGTAGTGAAACTGTAACAAAATATTATGATGATTTACAAACTACCTTGTTGCATTCCTCTTTAGAAGAAAGTGAAGATAATTTTATGGATAGATTTTGGGGAGGATTAAACCGTGATATTCAAGAGATACTAATTCATGAAGAGTGTTATCCTATGGACCATTTGTTTCATCTTGCTTGCAAAGCTGAACAGGAAATAAAACGACGTGTTGGCCACGAGGAAAACAAGCGCACGGTGCACATTCCAAGAGTTGATATGATTGTTCCTTCAACTACTAGGCATACTATGACAACCACATCCGTTGTTGTCAGGACTACATCACCTCCACCATGTGACACATCGCCCCCGAGAGTGGCTACATCATCTGAGTTGATCATAAGAGGTAATGACAAAGGTACTGATCTTCCATCTCTACATGAGAATGATGAATGCCTTGTCAATTTGAATGCACCATCTGATGAGCTACCCACTACTTTGATCACACCACCTATTTTAGAGGACTACGTTGATAATTTGACTTTGCCATGTGATCAAACAACT
>NW_021309263.1:0-1391 GCF_002162155.2 Triticum dicoccoides
CCTGTTGTGATATTTCAGTTCAACGAGGAACTTCTGCCATAAGTAGTTCATGGTATTTGGAAGAAGAAGATACCACGGACTTCAAGGACTATCGCAAAGGTTACTAATATCCTGAAGGCACTAACAATTACTATCAACACGAAGTAGGTGGAGTGAATCTCGGGTTCAAGAACCCAGGAACAGAATACCTATTACTAAGTAGCATCACGGAATGCTTTCGAGGATAAAGGCCAGAATCATCACACTGGGACACCAATCATGGCTAAATTACTAGGTGATCCCCTAAGACACCTAGGGTCATAATAATAGCTCCAACATATATGTCAGGGCAATAAATTACCTCAACTCAACAATTAGTGTGATTGAGCTGGCATAAAGGAACATCGAAACCAGAGGGAAAGGATTTTGCAAATTGCTTCAAACTATTTAGAAACCTGGGATGACTCGGACATCATAACGGCTGTAAATGCTCAGAAAAGATTTGAGACATTCACAAAATGGTGGCATAACCACTCAGAAGCACGATATCAAGGTTTCGAGATCAACAATTAACATACGGAAGTAATAGAAACTGAACTCAAGCTTAAATCCAACAATCTTATAAGTCTACGGATTAGTAACACGTGATCCTGATAGAAAGAAGAGAAAGCCTAGTTCTTAATCCCCGTAGAAGAGAAGATGATGACTCAGATCAGAAGGCCATGAGGTATAAGGAGTAAAAAGAGCCTTACGTTCCATCCCACAATCAATTCCCTTATATAACTAAAGAATTTCTAGACTCAACTTCGACCAGTTTGGCTTAGTAATCCTACAGGCAGTCAAGCTCTGATACCAACGCTGTCAGGACCCCGACTCAATGCCACATCGATCTAGCATGTAACACCTCATATCACTTTGCGGCCTCACGCACGGTAATCCCACGGGTGTCGCCTTACTTTTGCCCGGGACCGTTTGCGCCTTTTGGCACACGTAGATGATAGTGTCGCTAGCATCCATATGATAAGGAGCCCGGGCTGACATGGCTAGTCGTAAACCCAAAGCGGCACAGACTTACAGGGACAGGCATCCATGACCCAGCATCGAACGTGTCGGTCATCAGCGAGTGAATCCAGGCTGTAGCACTGGGCTAGCAGGACTCCGGTGAACCGGGCTGTAGCGGGCTAACAGGACTCCGGTATTCATCGCGTGACATTTCCCCGAAGGGACAGACACAGGAACGAAGAAGGACACATGCCGGCCAGCCTAAGTGTTCCGGAGCAGTAGCAAGCTACCATGGCTCGGTGGAAACACTAGGAGACATTTCCCCGTAAGAGAGGCTACTAAAGATAAACAACTAGATGGTCAGATCCCACACATACCAAGCATTTCAATAACATACACACAATATGCTC
>NW_021309264.1:0-967 GCF_002162155.2 Triticum dicoccoides
GCCGGCTCCCGCGCCGCAGCTGCGCCTGCTCGCCCCCCCTCCGAGTCGGGCGCCAGCACGCCCCAGCGCCCGTTCGGGCGACAGCCGTCGCCCCAGCGCCCAAAACCCGTTAAGGCCCCCTGTGCCTATGACAGGGGGGCCCCACGATCAGAACGTTTTATTAAACAAAAAGGGAATTAAAATTAATAATAATAAAATTAATTAATTAATTAATTAATTAATTAAGGAATTAATTAAGTTAATTAAACATAATTAGATTAATCTAATTAACTAATTAGTTTAATTAAACTGTAATTAGATTAACCTAAACCCTAATTAATTTAAATAGAGAATGACAGGTGGGTCCCACTGGACCCACATGTCAGGGTTGACTCAGTCAACCCCTGTTGACTGCTGACGTCAGCATGACATCATGCTGACGTCATAAATACATTTTTTCGAATTAATTAAATAAATAATTAAATTCCAAAATTGTTAAAATCTTTTAAAAATCATATCTTTTAATCCGTAACTCGGATTAAAATATTTTCAACATGAAAGTTGCTCAGAACGACGAGACGAATTCGGATACGCAGTCCGTTCGTCCGCCACACCCCCCTAACCTATCGAACCCGCAACTTTCCCCCTCCGGCTCCTCTGCCCGAGAACACGAAACACCGGGAATACTTTCCCGGATGTTTTCCCCCCTTCACCGGTATCACCTACTACCGCGTTAGGGCACACCGAACACCGCGTATTGCCTTGATATATTTTGTGGTGCTTTGTTTGCTCTGTATTCATTATTTCTTCCCCCTCTTCTCTCCGGTAGACTACGAGACCGACGCTGCTGCTGACCAGTTCGACTACGGAGTTGACGACCCCTCCTTCTTGCCAGAGCAACCAGGCAAGCCCCCCCCTTGATCACCAGATATCGCCTATTCTCCTCTATACTGCTTGCATTAGAGTAGTGTAGCATGTTACTGCTTTC
>NW_021309265.1:0-1245 GCF_002162155.2 Triticum dicoccoides
TCGCACGCCCCAGCCATGGCCGACGCCATCGCCGCCACCCCCTCGCCGTAGCCACGCCCTCCGTCCACCCCACGCCGTGCCACCGTGTCCAGGAGCTCCGCCGCCGTCCACTTCATCGAGCTAGCCGAGCCCCGTGTGCTCGTGCGGCCCGAGACCACCGCACCGACCTCGCCCGAGCTCGCTGTCGCCGGAGATCCCCTTCAACGCCGTCGCCGCCTCAGCTCGTCCCCGACCCCGCCGGTGGCCTCTACGGGAGCGCTGTGAGCCTAGCTACTCCTCCGACCCTCCCTCTCTCATTCCCGAGCCGTGTAGCCACCGCACGAGGATCACACGCCCGCACCGCTGCGGATCTCGTCGCCGACGTGCTTCCGGCCACCCTCCGGCCACAAGCTGGTGTCCATCTTACTCACCGAGTCCCGCAACACCTAGCTAGCCACTCCCCGAGCCTCACCGACCCCTCTAGCACCAAGTTCATCTTCGGCCGAACCCCGGTGGCCGCCAAAGTCGTCGCCGGCGCCAACTCCGGCCACCCCGACCCCAACGGACTCCACCAAGAGCTGCGGCTTGTCCTCAGCTCCACTCCGGTGGTCTCGGCGACCCATTTGGTGGCCGAAACGGCCAAAACCACTCCCGCCGCCGCGTTGGGCTCGCCGGCGGCTAAACGCCGGCGCCGCTGGCATTGACTTTGACCACGGGTGGGCCCTGGTTGACTCCCCTGAGTCAATGACAGGTGGGGCCCAGCCCTGTTAATTAAACAGGGTTAGTTTTAATTAAACTTTAATTAAAATAATCACCCTGACATGCGGGACCCACTGTCAGGTTTGACCCTGACGTGTTCCGTTGACCTGCTGACGTCACACTGACGTCAGGCTGACGCAATAATGATTTTCTGGAATTATTCTAATATAGGAAATTCCAGAATATAATTTAAACTTCAAAAATTCATAACTTTTATTCTGTAACTCCAAATCAGACAAATTATATATGAAAAATGATCAGAAAAATCCAATCTATCCATCTGTACTATTTTCATGCATGACTAAACAAGTTAACTTGATGTTTAATGCAGAACAAGGAAAAGCACTTTAAAAGGCCATGTTTGAGTTTGAAATTTGAATCTTTGATTCAAATTGGTTCAAACCCTTCTGGTTTTAGTTGCATTAGCCCAACACATTCATATTGCCATGTTTCATGCATGCATCATATTGTTGCACATTGTTTGGTGATGGTTGTGTATCGGTGTCC
>NW_021309266.1:0-1230 GCF_002162155.2 Triticum dicoccoides
TAGCTCCTGGGTGTTGCACTGCTCAGTGTGGCGCCTCCAAGCTGGGCGTTGCACAGGTCTGTAACTAGCAAAACATTCTGTTGCTCTCTGGATAGCTCTTCCCAGGCCACAAATTTGCTAAGTGTTTGTGTGGCGCCTAGCTGGCAGGCGCCCACACTGTAAAGTGCAACGCCCGTTTCGTAGGCGCTACATTGTAGAGTGTGGCGCCTCCCAGCTAGGCGCTGCATAAACACTTAGTGTTTTTTTGTCATTTAGACTAGGTCATTTTTAGGCACAGTTCAACATTTCGTACAATAAACAGTGAGGATCTTTAAGTTCAACAAAGACTGTGACTCCTATAGTGACCATCACAACAAGTTCAATATTACTAACACCACTCCAAGTTCAACGACATAACAAGTTCCACATTACTAAGAGCTACCACAACTTCAAATTTAACATAGAGCTACCACCACTCCAAGTTCAACGACATAATAAGTTCCACATTACTAAGAGCTACCACCACTCCAAGTTCAACATTACAAATAGAGGACGATGACTAGTTCCTTGAGTGCTTTTTGGCTCCTCCCCCCTCTTGACGGAGATCTTCTTCACCTTCCTAGGAAGAGGAACCCGCTCCGGCTCCAGCTCCGGTTCCTCCACGTCATCCACATCGTCATCCAAATAGTCATCCAAAGCCGCCATCCGCGAGGTGCCGACCGTCCTTTTGCCTCTTTGGGTGAAGTCTTCAGGTGTGTATTTGTTGATTCCCTTCCTAGGCTTTAACTGGTATGCAGACCGAACCTGGTACGTCCCCAAGGTCATATCATCAGCAACCTATGCATCAACAAAAGATATGGAAAGACCGTGTGTGAGGATATAGTTAGCAATGCATCAACAATAGGATATATGCTCATGCCATACCTCTTGGGTGATCACACCCACATCCTCATCCTCCAAAGGATCACCATGGCCCTGGCCCGAAGTGGGATCTGATGGTGTCGCCGACCTAGACCGTTCTGGTGATACATACTCGGGGTCACGACAACCAAAAAGGTTTGATAGCCGCCTTAACTTTTGGCCCTGACGCTGCAACATGTACAAGTGAACGAGACATCGAACGTAGCAAAACATGTTAAGTGCTAGTTTGAAGGAGATGTGAACCTTAATGAATGCTCGAAGTGCACCTTCCCCATCGCTTTTGCCAGCCGGGGTTGTTTCCAGAATAGTCTCGGTCTCATCAGCTGCTTT
>NW_021309267.1:0-860 GCF_002162155.2 Triticum dicoccoides
GTTGCTCGGTGAGATTTTACAGTTTTTCGTAGTTTAGATCGAGTCTGTTCTTCATACCTATAGTCCACGAAAAAGCCACAAAAAAATTAGGGTTAGTTCATCATATCCGAACCAATCTGAGCCTTTGCATAATCTTTTTAGGGTTTTGCTTTGTTGAATTTGCGGTTGCATCGTCGGTCTAGTTGCTGGTCTTAGAGTCTAGTCTTTTAGAGTTTCGAGTTCTGGTCATAAGTTGTCACGCCGCCGCCGCACCATCATCATCGCCCCTGCCATCTACCACCACCGCTTATCCGCCACCGCTCCGAATCCGTGTCCATATACCACCACCGATCCATATCCATATACTACCACCGCTACCACCACCGCTGCCATATACCACCACCATATATCCACCACCAATCCGAGTTCCTTGCATATTAGGTTTGTTTTCGAGATCCATCTAGATTCCGATTCGTGTTTCCTTGCCGGAGTAGGTTTCGGAAAAAAAAAAGAGTCGGGTAGCCACGCTCCGTTTAGGCCCAAAATTTTTCGAAAACGCATTTTTCGAAAAAATTTCTGGCTATCCTATTTTTAGGTGTTTCTGAGTGTTTTGAGACAGGTGCCATTATAGGAAGTTTTTTTTGACCCGTTTCCAGTTTCTGGGTCCGGGCAGTCGAAAAAAAAAATTGGTCGAAAAATTTCGTGCCCATCCTGTCAGTTTGAGCTAGGAAGAGTTTTGAGATACTCGGCATTATAGTGATTTTTCGCAAAAAAAAAAGCAGCGCAAAAAAAAAGAGCGCAAAAAAAAAGCGAAAAAAAATTTCAGAGTGTGCTTTTCCCTTGTTTACGTGCCGCGCCGTGATTTTGTTGGTGTTCTAGGC
>NW_021309268.1:0-1587 GCF_002162155.2 Triticum dicoccoides
GGCTAATTCGTTGTGCTACCAATATCAATCACCGTCGGCGGGGCACTGCTCCTGGACTTGATCTGCAACACGAGGATGTCTGGGGCGCCGGCCCTAGGCTTGGTGGTGGTGGCCTTCTTCGTCAGAGTTGGTCGGTCGGCTGGCTGTGCTCGCATGGTCATGCAGTGGCCGGCGGCTTGGCCGGTCGGCGGCGGCGGAACTTGGCCGGTGGCAGCGGCAAAGTTCTGTCTAGATCTCGGGGCGTCGGCCCTGGAGGGTGGCGGCCGGTGAAGCTCGGGCTTCCCGCGACTAA
The DNA here is from genome assembly GCF_002162155.2 of Triticum dicoccoides. Lineage (NCBI taxonomy): Eukaryota > Viridiplantae > Streptophyta > Magnoliopsida > Poales > Poaceae > Triticum > Triticum dicoccoides. The sequence goes on from NW_021309268.1 coordinate 293, forward strand.
TGGCAGTTGCGAACCGCGACCAAAGGCCCTTTTTCCACCAGTGTTACTCACCAAATCCAGACCACAAATACACTTTCCAGATCCACTTGCTCATCTTATCTTTAGCATAGTAGCTAAAAGATTATGCCAAATCAGTCATAACCATAGCCACCGCCACATGTTAAGTAGCCATGGTGGCTACTTACTTAACCAGGAGCGATGGTAAACAAGTTAGGAAAAAATCGATGAGAATGCTCAGTTATTTCCCTGGAACTTCAAAAAATGTCCTCCCATAATATGACAAAACCTTCTACGAAAGTTCCATGACATACATGCTGATTCAAATTGTTTTTGGACAAACATGGTCATGTCGTGTCTCAACCCTCGAATATGTTTATTGGACTGAACAATGTCTTTCTGAGAATGTTTATTTCTTATTTTAATTGGCTATTACAAAACTGACCTGTAGGTTGTTCCTACAATTTCTGTGAATTGGGCTCTGTTTTTCCTTCTGTACTCCACGTTTCTTTTCCGCTTTCGAGAGGCACAAACGTGACATGCCTCTCGCGCAAGGAAAAAAACGCATTTTTCCCGTTTCAGAGAGGCACGGTCGTACCTCTCGCGGAAACAAAAGCGTGCTTCTCGTGGAAGCAAATCCGTACCTCTCACGGAAGGTACAAAAATAAAAAATGTGTTTTTTTGTGCAAATCACGTTTTTTTGAAAAATGTTGTCAAAAAGCTAAGAGTGACTGGTGGAAAACCGAAAAACCCAAAAAAACCCCGAAAAAAACAATCTAAAAAGCCAAAAACACGTGCAAAAAATAAAAATAATAAAACCCAGAAGGAGCGCACAGAGCGTGACACGTGGCAGCGATTGAGAGCGTGCAAGTGGCTAGCTCTCAGCCCACCCAAAGTGATCGTTGGAAGTGCTGCCGAAGGAGCACTCCTCAATTGGTTCCCCTCCTAAACACTACTTTGTATGTGGAAAAAAATAAGGCGGGTTCCATTTCCTGATTGACCGCAGATATCCTGGTAAGGTTTTCTAAAAGGAATGTGTTCTGATGTCTAGCAACGGTGTGACACGAAAAAAAAAGACCTATGGCGCTTACGCACTTTTAACAATACCCCAAATCCTGCGAGCGAGCCTACGACGCGGGTGAGACCAGACTTTTGCTGCAACTGGGCAAGTGGTTTGCTGAAAGCGGCCATCGGATTTGCTTGAATCGGTGATGCCTGGGAGCTATGACAGTAGCGGCGGCGCACCAAGGATGCAGTGACCCTCGACGCTGGGGGAGCATGACGGATGCGTGTCTGTG
>NW_021309269.1:0-1589 GCF_002162155.2 Triticum dicoccoides
TCATCTATTCATGTGTCATATATGCAAAAATCAAGGGAAGTAAAAATGGATGACATATACATATACAACATGTACACCTTGTCTCTTTTGTTAGCCACATTTCAGATTAAGCAACGCCGAGGACGGCTTTATTTTCAAGAAGGGGAGGATGATGAGGACATGACTACCTTGGATATGACCAAAAATATTGCATATATGCATATTTGTCAGGTGATTTCTAGTGCAAACTATTCAATAATCTATTTATGTTATCCAGAACAAAAATACTTCACACACTTTTGTGTTTTGTCTAATTGCAGGTGTATGGGACATTTGTACAATCCACATATGAAGATAAGGAAGAAAGAGATGTTTATTTGCTGTCCAAAAAGTTCTCTCACGTCACTTTTGGCCCAAGAGAAGATACAGTCCAAGTCTCTCACGTTCTGGATTCAGATTCGGACTGCACAGACATACCTGACTCAAAACGCACACAAGTTTTTCATACGGACTCCGAATTGGGTGATTCTTTTTTTGTTGGAAACTAGATTTCGTGCACTTTCCAACCCAATTGGAATCACCTTCAAATTCGTCCGGAGCGTTGAGTTGTGGACGAAACAATCTGATGCTGCAGCAGAATCCGAGTCAAACTACAAGTCCAAAGGTGTTACATCACCTCCACTTGGGCGCATTGGCCTTGTACGACCTAGTTTTAGTTTTAGGCTGCCTTGGGACGTCCTCCCACCTCCTTGGCCGCCACCCCTTGCTCCTATATAAGTAGATCCATCTAGTAGCTTTTTGCTTGGGATTTGTTTAGTTAAAAGTTAGCCATTGCAACTTCGTGTACTTCGTTCGTGTCCAACGACCAGACCAAGACCGCTTCCGGATCCCCACCATTATCAATACCTCATATATATTTGCAATATTCAGATTGCTTTATCATATTCTTGCTCGTTCTTCGATTGCTTGCAGGAATAGACCTTCGTGGTCAGGCTGACCGTGCTTCCGGCATCGTCAGTAACCTCAGGAGATTGGTTTAGCGATTGCTAAGGCGCAACGTCGTGCATGTTTGTAGTCGGATCGTCAAAGTCGTCTCCACCAAATCGATAGTTATCATCTCATCGAAAGATCGGGACCCTCGCCTCTATCAGGATTGGTACGGTATGGTGCACGGTTTGGCAGTGAAGCACCGGGAATTAAGTCAATCTGATGCTCAATCCCTCGAATAGGCGGTAATCCCGGTGGCACGTCTTGTGGAAAAACGTCAGCGAACTCCTGCAAAATGTTAGTGACAGCAGGAGGCAAAGAGGAAGGCACGTCCTCGAATGAAAATAATGCCTCTTTGCACACAAAAGCATAGCAAACAGATTTGCTGAAATCTAGCTCATCAATATCAGATTTGGTGGCAAATAAACATGCACTTTTCAATTTAATTTCAGAAGCAACACTAGATGGTTTATTATTAGGCTTCATTTGTTGCTCAAATTCTTTTGCCACAATCTGATTTTCACTCTTATTCTTCTCCTGTTGTGCTTTATTAGCTCTATTAATATCATCTTTCAAAATGGAATCAGGAGTCATAGGAAGCAAAGTAATATTTTTATCCTTAT
>NW_021309270.1:0-1996 GCF_002162155.2 Triticum dicoccoides
AATATTGCGAATATATATGAAGTATTGATAATGGTGGGGATCCAGAAGCGGTCTTTGTCTGGTCGTTGGACACAAACGAAGTACACGAAGTTGCAATGGCTAACTTTTAACTAAACAAATCCCAAGGAAAAGCTACTAGACGGATCTACTTATATAGGAGCAAGGGGTGGCGGCCAAGGAGGTGGGAGGACGTCCCAAGGCAGCCTAAAACTAAATCTAGGTCGTACAAGGCCAATGGGCCCAAGTGGAGGTGATGTAACACCTTTGGACTTGTAGTTTGACTCGGATTCTGCTGCAGCATCAGATTGTTTCGTCCACAACTCAACGCTCCGGACGAATTTGAAGGTGATTCCAATTGGGTTGGAAACTGCACGAAATCTAGTTTCCAACAAAAAAAGAATCACCCAATTCGGAGTCCGTATGAAAAACTTGTGTGCGTTTTGAGTCAGGTATGTCTGTGCAGTCCGAATCTGAATCCAGAACGTGAGAGACTTGGACTCTATCTTCTCTTGGGCCAAAAGTGACGTGAGAGAACTTTTTGGACAGCAAATAAACATCTCTTTCTTCCTTATCTTCATATGTGGATTGTACAAATGTCCCATACACCTGCAATTAGACAAAACACAAAAGTGTGTGAAGTATTTTTGTTCTGGATAACATAAATAGATTATTGAATAGTTTGCACTAGAAATCACCTGATAAATATGCATATATGCAATATTTTTTGTCATATCCAAGGTAGTCATGTCCTCATCATCCTCCCCTTCTTGAAAATAAAGCCGTCCTCGGCGTTGCGTAATCTGAAATGTGGCTAACAAAAGAGACAAGGTGTACATGTTGTATATGTATATGTCATCCATTTTTATTTCCCTTGATTTTTGCATATATGACACATGAATAGATGAGTAACTTGCATAGTTCATAAAATCTAAAGCCAAAAAATTAGCACAAGAAGTAGAAGGCATGAAAATATTGCAACTCAGTTTGCACATATAAGTGAAGCTCTTATTCATTTCAAAAGATTGACAATGCTCATCATTAAACCATCCCAACATTGGTGAATAAACCTTACGTGCATCAAATTTACATGCTACAACATGCTTAAATAAGCAAACATGCAATAAGTCATTCAACACAGAATCATCACCAAGATTAGAGGTCATATCAAAATGATTAAACATTGGTTCTTTTGCATCAATAGTTAATTCAATGGGTGCACTCAAAATTGTTGGTATTTCAGTTGTTTGATCACATGGCAAAGTCAAATTATCAACGTGGTCCTCTAAAATAGGTGGTGTGATCAAAGTAGTGGGTAGCTCATCAGATGGTGCATTCAAATTGACAAGGCATTCATCATTCTCATGTAGAGATGGAAGATCAGTACCTTTGTCATTACCTCTTATGATCAACTCAGATGATGTAGCCACTCTCGGGGGCGATGTGTCACATGGTGGAGGTGATGTAGTCCTGACAACAACGGATGTGGTTGTCACAGTATGCCTAGTAGTTGAAGGAATAATCATATCAACTCTTGGAATGTGCACCGTGCGCTTGTTCTCCTCGTGGCCAACACGTCGTTTTATTTCCTGTTCAGCTTTGCAAGCAAGATGAAACAAATGGTCCATAGGATAACACTCTTCATGAATTAGTATCTCTTGAATATCACGGTTTAATCCTCCCCAAAATCTATCCATAAAATCATCTTCACTTTCTTCTAAAGACGAATGCAACAAGGTAGTTTGTAAATCATCATAATATTTTGTTACAGTTTCACTACCTTGTTTTAAGTGTTGCAACTTCTTAATCATGTCACGAGTATAATAAGCAGGGACGAAAGTATGTCGCATGGCAAGTTTCAAATCATCCCAAGTAGTAGGTATATAATCAGGGTGTAACCGACAATATTCACTCCACCAAACCAAAGCATAACCAGTGAAAGAACCAATCGCAACCTTAACCTTTTTATGTTCATTGAAATTATGGGAAGCAAATATAT
>NW_021309271.1:0-1339 GCF_002162155.2 Triticum dicoccoides
TTCAGTTTTAAAGAAAATAAAAGAAAATAATGGAAATGTCAAAAAAATAAAAGAAAATAAGTTTCTCATGTGATATGTGGTCTAGTTGTTGGGAAAATTTGCAAATGTGAATTTTGACTTTATTTGCAAAATCTCTCTGAAATTTGTAAAAATGGGCATACTTTTGCATACTAACTCGGATGAAAAAGTTTTTTATATGAAAAATCATCTACTCGAAAAGTTACATCCAAATTTAACCCCGTTAAACATTTTCAAAGCAGCTTATCGTGCCTTCTTCTTCGGGCTCACGGACATGCCAATGGCCGAGGAAATATGGAACTGTCACGTGCCTCCTCAGCTAAAATTCTTCGCCTGGCTGGTTGTCAAGAACCGGTGCTGGACTTCTGGACTTTAGACCGCCTTGCAGCTAGGAGCCTAGCTACCGCACCAGCCTTGCTGCCCAGTATGCCTTCAGGAACCGGCGACGCTCGACTACCTGCTGTCTGGTTCCTTTGCCCGCGCTGTCTAGTTCAACGCATTGCGGGCTAGGCGATGGGAGCGGCACACTCCTACTCAGCATGATGCACTCGTCGCATGGTGGACGGCAGCAAGCACAGACGCCCCGGTGACGACAAGAAAGAAGCTCAACTTCTACCTTGTCCTAGTAATGCACCGCATCTGGAAAGAGAGGAATAGCTGGTCTTCGACAAGGTGGGATAGTTGCTGGCAAAGGTAGTGAGTGGAGGTTGTGCCAGGTTTTTTTTTCTTTTTCTTAATGAAATGATGCGTAAATCTCATGCACGTTTCGGAAAAAAATATTAAAGCAGCGAAAATTAATAGGGTGTGTCTACGTCTCAGTCGACTGAGACTTCGCGAAGTCTCAGTCGGCTGACGTCATCGCATGTAGATTAGGCCTGTTAACTAGCTCTATTTCTGTTGGGTTGAATCGGCTTAGTACTTGGGCTTATTTCATTTTACTTGTTTGTTTGTTTGTTATTTTGGGCCGGGCTGCTCACTTGTTCTGCTGTCATTAGGCAGGGCCCTTTTCTTTCTTTTTCTTCGGCGGTCACGGACATACGGTGCCACTCGTAGATATGCCTGCGTTCTGCTCGAAAAAAGAAAAGAGCTATGCCCACGTACAGATGCATTGGCATGCAGATGGATGGATATGGGTCTGCAGAGGGTACTACACGTGATTAGCATGTCTACGCCTGTGATATCTTGTCACATAGTATGTACGTATGTGTGTCAGTGTGTCACTGTTAGTACATGTGTCATTTGACTCGCCCGCCTCCTCTTCCGGTGCCCAGTCCAGTTGCGATCGGGATAAAATACATGCAGTTGCGGTCGGGTGCGGCAC
>NW_021309272.1:0-1062 GCF_002162155.2 Triticum dicoccoides
CCGTGATGCTACTTAGTAGTAGGTATTCTACTCCTGGGTTCTGAACCCGAGATTCACTCTACCTACTTCATGTGGATAGTAATTGCTAGTGCCTTTAGGATATTAGTAACCTTTGCGATAGTCCTTGAAGTCCGTGGTATCTTCTTCTTCCAAATACCATGAACTACTTATGGCAGATGTTTATTGGATCAAAAAAAATCACAATTAGAGTACTCTTGAGGAGTTCTCCATTCATAAATCGTGACTCTGCCAGTTCTACCTTTCTGCATGGGTTATCCGGAAGAAATATGTTGAACTTGGTTCGACATACTAATCTATGCATCCACAACTCAGAAAGTTATATGTTCCTTTGAGTTGTTCTCTTTAGTTGCATTCTGACCCTCGTCTATCAATTGATAGTCAAGAGTATGTGTGCGTTCGTTTATCGATGCCTATTACCCTTGTGGTCCGTCAAGCCATTCTGTCCTGAATGACTAGGAGAAACAAACTCCAGTACCTCTTCCATATCTAGGATTGGGTCAAAGTAGTTGTATTCCGCAGATCAAATGCCAATCCAGCTTTTGGTTCTGCTCTACCTTGGAGTATTACATATGTTATATCGAGATTGTTATAGGAATTGCACACCATCCCATGAACTCTTGGTACAGTGATACTTCTTGCCATCACTGTTCATTCCTCGGCCCTCGTGTTGATGCAACCGGAATACCGACAAATGAATTGTGATGTGTGAAATCAATACTGCTAGCAACTCTGTTGCTTGGTAGTTAAAGGATAATAATTTCATTCTTAGTATGTTGGTTTTCGAATCATCCTTCTAAGACTGATCGTGCTACCTAGTCCTTATTTCGGTGCACCCTTCGATTGATGAGTTAGGATCTTGTCAAGTCCTCACTCATTTGATCATATCGTCTTGCCCTCAAAAGCAAGATTGTTCTCGAGCTTAGTAACATACCGGTGGTTCGTGACTTTCCAAATATCTTCTTGGAGGTGTTACCGGGTTGTCACCTGACCGCTATGTTGAGTTCGTGATCAAGTTGGTTTCTTGTGAACCACCTTCTCTCC
>NW_021309273.1:0-1469 GCF_002162155.2 Triticum dicoccoides
CGCTGATAGAAATGTGCTGGGAACCCATCCGGCCATGGAGCCTTGGTTGGAAACATCTGAAAAAGTGCAGTCTTAACCTACTCATTAGTGTAAGGTGTTGTCAACATCTCATTCATCTGCGGAGTGACTTTGGTTGGAACACCGGACAATACTTGATCAATCCCAGCAACACCCTCTGATGTATATAGATTTTTGTAAAAGTCATTCACCATTGCCTTCAGCTCTGCCGTATTCTCCGTTATAACTCCAAGAGTGTTTGCGAGAGCCTTAATCATGTTCCTCTTGCGTCTCTGGCTAGCTCAGAGGTGAAAGAAACGGGTGTTACGGTCGCCAGCTGAGAGCCATTCGAGTCGCAAACGTTGACGCCACATGAGCTCTTCTCTGTGATAAAGTTCGATCAGCTTTTCGTTAATTTTCAGTTCAACATGTGTGGGTCTGGTCCTGGCTGGGTCACTGCGCAATCTCTCAAGTTCACTTTTCAAACTTTTAATTTCTTTCCGAACGGAACCAAAAATATTTTTATTCCAGGATCCCAAGTTTGCAGCCACAATTTTCAACTTCCTTCGCAAGCCGTCAAGCCTTTCTGCCAATCCAATCGAAGCCCAGCTCTTTTGGAGTGTATCCCTCCAAGTATCGTGTGTCTCCCACATGACCTCATACTTAAAGCTCATTTTATGGTGTGACACCCCCGCGGCATGGAAGTTCAATAATATCGGGCAGTGATCTGATGTAGCGGCTGTCAGATGTTTAAGATGAGCTGCTGGGAATTTCTCATTCCATTCTGCAGATGCTAAGGCTCGATCCAGGCGGACCCGTGTGTAGCTACCTCCCGCTACTTTCTTCTCATATGTACAAAACTGGCCTTGATAGCCTATATCCATCAGCCTGCAAACGTCAACCGCTTCACAGAAACCCTGTATTTGAGCATTGCTTAACTCCCCTATGCCCTCGTGCTCGTCTGGACATAGTACTTCATTAAAATCACCAATACAGACCCAAGGGATATTGCTCACAGTACTAATCCCCTTCATTTTGTCCCATGTTTGGTGCCTCATATAAGTTCGGGCTTCCCCATATAATAAAGTCATTCTCCATGCATCATTCCCTGGCTCCTCAACATAACAATCAATGTGATAAACAGAGTAACCCAAAATCTCTACTTTTATTGGATTGTTCCAAAAAAAACCTAAACCACCACTTCTTCCCTGACTACTCACAGCATAACCATTATCATATCCTATTGTTCCAGCTAACATCTCTACTCTTGTTCTATCAATTTGAGTTTCAACAATACACAAAAGAGTAGGGGCAAAATTCTTCGCGATCTCACGAAGTTCTTGAACTGTCGCAGCGTTGCCCACCCCACGACAGTTCCAACTCAAGATACTCATTGCGCCCGGCGGTGCTCCTCGAAGGAGCCCGCCGATAATGCTGCATTGTTTGTTGACCTCGTCTTTGTCCCTTCTCCA
>NW_021309274.1:0-1694 GCF_002162155.2 Triticum dicoccoides
TTAGGGCATCGTTTAGACTTTGGGTTTTGTTTAGATTAAAAGTTCGCCATAGCTGCAACTTCGCGTACTTCGTTTGTGTTCAACGACCAGACAAAGGCGTCACAGAACCCCACCTTGATCAATAAAGCTTTCATCTTATATTCGCAATATCCAGATTGCAATCTTAGTTTCTTGCTTGTTCTTCGTTTGCTCGCAGGAAACAGACCCTCGTGGTCAGGTTGATCGTGCTCCGGCGTGGTCAATAACCTCTCGGAGTTGGTTTAGCGATTGCTAAGGCGCGACGTCCTCGCACGTTCGTAGTCGGATCGTCAAAGTCGACTTCCACCAAAGCGAAATCCACCATCTCATCGAAAGACGGGACACCTTTGCCTCTATCAAGTGGTATCAGATTTCCAGGTTGCTCGGTGAGATTTTACAGTTTTTCGTAGTTTAGATCGAGTCTATTCTTCATACCTATAGTCCACGAAAAAGCCACAAAAAAAAATTAGGGTTAGTTCATCATATCCGAACCAATCTGAGCCTTTGCATAATCTTTTTAGGGTTTTGCTTTGTTGAATTTGCGGTTGCATCGTCGTGTCTAGTTGCTGGTCTTAGAGTCTAGTCTTTTAGAGTTTCGAGTTCTGGTCATAAGTTGTCACGCCGCCGCCGCACCATCATCATCGCCCCTGCCATCTACCACCACCGCTTATCCGCCACCGCTCCGAATCCGTATCCATATACCACCACCAATCCGTGTCCATATACCACCACCGATCCATATCCATATACTACCACCGCTACCACCACCGCTGCCATATACCACCACCATATATCCACCACCAATCCGAGTTCCTTGCTTATTAGGGTTGTTTTCGAGATCCATCTAGATTCCGATTCGTGTTTCCTTGCCGGAGTAGGTTTCGGAAAAAAAAAATTGGGTAGCCACGCTCCGTTTAGGCCCAAAATTTTTCGAAAACGCATTTTTCGAAAAAATTTCTGGCTATCCTATTTTTAGGTGTTTCTGAGTGTTTTGAGACAAGTGCCATTATAGGAAGTTTTTTTTGACCCGTTTCCAGTTTTTGGGTCCAGGTAGTCGAAAAAAAAAAATTGGTCGAAAAAAATCTCGTGCCCATCCTGTCAGTTTGAGCTAGGAAGAGTTTTGAGACACTCGCCATTATAGTGATTTTTCGCAAAAAAAAAAAGCAGCGCAAAAAAAAAGAGCGCCAAAAAAAAAGAGCGAAAAAAAATAAATTCAGAGTGTGCTTTTCCCTTGTTTACGTGCCGCGCCGTGATTTTGTTAGTGTTCTAGGCTCGCATCTCTAGCACAGTCTAGCCTAGGACCAGCACAGTACCGTCGTTGAGCGTTTATTCAACTTTGCATCTCTGAATTGATTATTGCTGACCCTTTTTGCTACCATATTATAAGCCTTCCCAGCTCCACATACATCTACGTCGTGCGTTTGACTCTCCCTGGTAATCGCTCTATCCAAGCTTTGAGAGTTTTTGACTACAACGGTTGCCGATCACCGCCTGCTGCTGGGTAAGAACTGGTAAGAATTTGAGATTTGCTTGACGGATTTGTGACACCCACCACCACCACTTGTTCGTAGTCTGTAGGATCATATTCTTGTGTGTTTCTATTGCTGCTAACCATGCCAGGATCACAAGCCGACGAGATTGACTGGGAGAATTTATCGAACAAGGAGCTTCATGAT
>NW_021309275.1:0-1260 GCF_002162155.2 Triticum dicoccoides
TCCTGTCATAAAGAAGGTAATACTTCAGGGTAGAACAGAACCAAAAGCTGGATTGGCAGTTTGATCTGCGGAGCACAACTTCTTTGACCCAATCCTGGATAGGGAAGAGGTACTGGAGTTTGTTTCTCCTAGTCATTCCGCGATAGAATGGCTTGACGGACCACAAGAGTAATAGGCATCGATAAACGAACGCACGCATACTCTTGACTATCAATTGATAGACGAAGGTCAGTAGACAACTAAAGAGGGACAACTCAAAGGAACATATAACTTTCTGAGTTGTGGATACATGGGTTGGTATGCCGAACAAAGTTCAACATAATTCTTCCGGATAACCCATGCAGAGAGGTTGAGCTGGCAGAGTCACAACATATAATGGAGAACTCATCAAGAGCACTCTGGTTGTGATCGTTCAGTTCAACGAGGAACTTCTGCCATAAGCAGTTCATGGTATTTGGAAGAAGAAGATACCACGGACTTCAAGGACTATCGCAAAGGTTACTAATATCCTAAAGGCACTAGCAATTACTATCAACATGAAGTAGGTAGAGTGAATCTCGGGTTCAGAACCTAGGAGTAGAATACCTACTACAAGTAGCATCACGGAATGCTTTCGAGAATGATGGCCAGAATCATCACACTGGGAACACAAATCATGGCAAAATTACTAGATGATCCCCTAAGACACCTAGGGTCATAATAATATCTCCAACATATATGTCAAGGTAACGGAGTACCTCAATTCACTGATTAGTGTGGTTAATCTGGCCCATGGGAACATTGAAACGGGAAGAAAGGATTTGCAAATGCTTCAAACTATTTAGAAACCTGGGATGACTCGGACAGCATAACGGCTGTAAATGCTCAGAAAAGATTTGAGACATTCACAAAAAATGGTGGCATAACCACCCAGAAGCACAATATCAAGGTTCCGAGATCAACAATTAACATACGGAAGTAGTAGGAACTGAACTGAGACTTAAATCCAACAATCTTATAAGTCTACGAATTAGTAACGCGTGATCCTGATAGAAAGAAGAGATAGCCTAGTTCCTTAACCCCGTAGGAAAGATAAGATGACTCAGATCAGAAGGGCATGAGGTATAAGGAGTAAAAAGAGCCTTACGTTCCATCCCACAATCAATTCCCTTATATAACTAAAGAATTTCTAGACTCAACTTCGACCAGTTTGGCTTGGTAATCCTACAGGCAGTCAAGCTCTGATACCAACGCTGTCAGGACCCCGACTCAATGCCACAT
>NW_021309276.1:0-1152 GCF_002162155.2 Triticum dicoccoides
GACAACTTACTTGAAGGATCTTATTCAATCCATAGGTAGGTATGGTGGACTCTCATGGCAAAACTGGTTTAAGGGATGTTTGGAAGCACAAGTAGTATCTCTACTTGATGCAAAAAATTTGGCTAGCATGAGAGGGAAAGCAAGCTCAACATGTTGGATGATCCAAGACAATATAACGTTTAGGATATAGGAAAACATACCCATTAAGTTGTCTTCCTTGTCCAACATCAACCTTTTAGCATGTCATATTTTAATGAGTGCTCACAGTTACAAAATATGTCCAAGATAGTATATTTATATGTGAAATCTCTCTTCCTTTAATATTCTTTCATGAATTGTTCAAGTGACCAATGCTGCGTTTGCTGACTTTCAATAAGTTTACTACCTATACTTATTATGTGTGAAGTCATTACTCCCCATGTTATAAGCATATGAAACATATATAAATTTTGATTTTATAATATTCAATTCATTCAACCATTACTACTAAAAAAGACACATCCATGACATTTTGGGCCGAACGAATTTTTTTTCTGTCATACATATGACACTTCTATGATGATAATTGTGACAAAACTCGGTATCATGATAGATGTGGTGGGCTCCTACTTCTAGGACAAAAAATCATGACAGAAAATGGGCTTTTCATCCTAGGCGGGCCGGAGACGCAGCTGCATGACATTCTTTGGGCCGTCCATGACGGAAAAAACCGTGGTAGAAGCGAGGGGAAGGAAAATTTCAGGGAGTTGCCAGTTACGGTGGGAGGTCGGGGGCCGAGCGATGCGCGTTTCTCTCGTACACGTACGCGTGTGTGTGCGAGGCGTTGGCTCTAACTGAATCCGAGCGAGGCGTTGGGCTCTAACTGAATCCGAGCGAGGCGTTGGGCTCTAACTGAACCCGAGCGATTGCACTGCAGGCTACGCGTTACTGAACCCGAGCGATCGATCGATGGCTGTTAACTGAACCCAATCGAGCGATTCCTTCGCTACTGCTGTTAACTAAAGCCGATCGATTGGATGAACAGTGAGCGTTGCAGGGGGGTTTGGATGAACAGTGAGCGGTGGCGTTGCCTCTGGATGAACAGGACCCCGTGGTGGAGGCTGGAGGAGGTCGACGGTGGTGAAAGATCGAGGATGTCGCCTAGAGGGGGGG
>NW_021309277.1:0-2088 GCF_002162155.2 Triticum dicoccoides
TCTGATGCTATTGCTGGGGACCTTAAACATCTTGTAGGGCGCAAGATCAAATGCCCGAATGGTCTTACTATGTACTTCGTTCCTGAATCGCTTGCTACTCTCCCTATTAGTCCTAATCTGGATCTAAGCTTTCATAACCCACTGGTTCGTCAAATGTTTTTGCTTCACAATTCTCTTCGTGAAGCCTATCCCCCTAACTGCACTGTAGGGTACGACACCAGCATCTTCAGAATGGATTATTGATAGTGGGTGTACAAATCACATGATTGGCAAAAGAAGCCTTCTTATGGACTCAACCTTACATCCATCCGACAAGAGCCACATCACATTTGCTGACACTGGTAAAAGTAAGGTATTGGGTCTAGGTAGAGTTGCAATCTCAAGGGATCAACACATGGATAAAGTCATGCTTGTTGAATCCCTTGGCTTCAACTTAATGTCTGTCTCAATGCTTTGCGATTTAAACATGATCGTAATATTTGGAAAATATCGTTGCCTTGTTCTAATGGAATCTGATAAGTCTCTAGTATTTGAAGGGTATCGAAAAGATGATTTGCACGTGGTAGATTTCTCAGTAGGACCATAGCTTGCCGTATGTCTTCTAGCAAAAGCTTTAGAATGCTGGCTCTGGCATCGGAGGCTTGGGCATGCTGGCATGAGGAACCTCCACACCCTGGCAAAGAAGAAGCATGTCATAGGCATCGAGGGCGTCAAGTTCAAGAAAGATCACTTATGCGGTGCCTGTGAGGCAGGAAAGATGACGAGGGCCAAACATCCCCCAAAGACAATCATGACTACTACTCAACCCTTCGAACTGCTTCACATGGATCTTTTCGGTCCCACTCATTACTCAACTCTTACTACTACTGCTTGTCTCTATGGCTTTGTCATTGTTGATGATTATTCTAGATATACTTGGGTGCACATAATCCTTTACAAGACTGAAGTACAGGATGTCTTCAGACGCTTCGCCAATCGAGCAATGAACAACTATGGCGCCAAGATAAAGCATATCAGAAGTGACAATGGCACTGAATTCAAGAACACTGGCCTTGATACATATCTTGATACCTTGGGCATCACACATGAATTCTCAGCCCCGTACACGCCACAGCAGAATGGCGTCGTCGAACGCAAGAATAGAACACTCATTGAGATGGCCAGAACGATGCTAGATGAATACAAGACTCCAAGAAAATCCTGGCCTGAAGCCATTGATACTGCATGCCATACAATCAATCGTGTTTATCTTCACAAGCTTCTGAACAAGACATCTTATGAGCTCCTTACTGGCAAGAAGCCAAATGTCAGTTACTTCAGAGTATTTGGCGCCAGGTGCTGGAACAAGGACCCACATCACACTCAAAGTTTGCACCAAAAGCACATGAGGGTTTTATGCTTGGATATGAAAAGGATTCGCACTCCTACAGAGTCTTCAATCTCTTTCATTATAAAGTGGTTGAAACAGTGGATGTGCGGTTCGATGAGACCAACGGTTCACAAAGAGAGCACCTGCCAAATGTGCTAGATGAAGTTCCATCCAGTGAATCAATCAAGCTAATGGGAACTGGAGAAATTATACCTTCTGAAGCTCATCCTGAAGAAGAACTTATCATCTCAGCACCTGATCAACCTGAAGACAATGCTCAGCCTGAGGACATTCCCTCTAACAACGACAATGATCAGCAAGAGCAAAATCTTCGCCCTATACATCCTCGTGTTGCCAATGAAGTGTAGATTGAAAGAATAATTGATATCATCAATGCACCCGATCCACTCACTCGTTCAAGGGCAACTCAGCTAGCAAATTTTTGTGGGAACTTCGCATTCGTCTCAATAACAGAACCCAAGAAAGTTGAAGAAGACTTCATGGAACCTGAATGGATTCAAGCTATGCAAGAAGAGCTTCAACAGTTTGAGCTGAATAATGTATGGGAACTGGTTAAGCGTCCTGATCCTCGGAAGCACAACATAATAGGCACAAAATGGATATACCGCAACAAACAAGATGAGCACAGTCAAGTTGTCAGAAACAAAGCTCGTCTCGTTGCTCAAGGATATACTCAAGTGGAAGGCATTGACTTCGAT
>NW_021309278.1:0-1407 GCF_002162155.2 Triticum dicoccoides
GGAAGATCTTGTGAAAAATCAAAATCTAAATGGGTAACCATTAATATAACAGAGAGCATGCACAAAAAGAGGGCCGGGGGAAGCGGAAAGCGTTACAACATTCCACCTTCAGAAGGGTTACAAATGGGCGGCCTTTGCCCGTTTCCAAACTTGCGAATCCGCGAAATCACCCCGCTGCGTGCCCCCTCTAGTATCAGGTTGAAAAAAGATCCGTGTACACAAAGGGAGGAAGTAGAACGGACCCGGTTCCAAACATCCATTTTTACGGTTGAAAAAAAAGAAAGGGTACAAACAAAATTACTAGTACAAACAAAGGAGTATCACTATAGATAGATGTTGCCGGCCCTAGCTGCACTGATCATAGCTGGTAAATTCAAAATAATTTCTTCAGTTATGATGTAGCATTGATAGATGCCAGGGTGGCTCTCCAGGTTCGGCATTGCTTTGATGCAACACCACTGATTTGTTTGGCTAGAGCACACTTTCTTGTCAAGAAACCGAATGAACTCCACCTTAAATCATATATTTAGCAGATCTTGTGAAAAATCGAAATCTAAATGGGTAACCATTAATATAACAGAGAGCGTGCACTAAAAGAGGGCCGGGGGAAGCGGAAAGCGTTACAACATTCCACCTTCAGAAGGGTTACAAATGGGCGGCCTTTGCCCGTTTCCAAACTTGCGAATCCGCGAAATCACCCCGCTATGTGCCGCCTCTAGTATCAGGTTGAAAAAAGATCCGTGTACACAAAGGGAGGAAGTAGAACGGACCCGGTTCCAAACATCCATTTTTACGGTTGAAAAAAAAAGAAAGGGTACAAACAAAATTACTAGTACAAACAAAGGGGTATCACTATAGATAGATGTTGCCGGCCCTAGCTGCATTGATCATAGCTGGTAAATTCAAAATCATTTCTTCAGTTATGATGTAGCATTGATAGATGCCAGGGTGGCTCTCCAGGTTCGGCATTGCTTTGAAGCAACACCACTGATTTGTTTGGCTAGAGCACACTTTCTTGTCAAGAAACCGAATGAACTCCACCTTAAATCATATATTTGGCAGATCTTGTGAAAAATCAAAATCTAAATGGGTAACCATTAATATAACAGAGAGCATGCACTAAAAGAGGGCCGGGGGAAGCAGAAAGCGTTACAACATTCCACCTTCAGAAGGGTTACAAATACGCGGCCTTTGCCTGTTTCCAAACTTGCGAATCCGCGAAATCACCCCGCTGCGTGCCGCCTCTAGTATCAGGTTGAAAAAAGATCCGTGTACACGGAGGGAGGAAGTAGAACGGACCCGGTTCCAAACATCCATTTTTACGGTTGAAAAAAAATAAAGGGTACAAACAAAATTACTAGTACAAACAAAGGAGTATCACTATAGATAGATGTTGCCGGCCCTAGC
>NW_021309279.1:0-1857 GCF_002162155.2 Triticum dicoccoides
GGAGCTTGTGGACCATAGGGGCTAGGATGAGGCCTTGGACCAACAGACGGTGGCCTGCGGGGACCGCGAGGTGGGGTGATGCCTCCTACATCACGCCAAACCATCACGTCTGGCAGAGCAGATCTCACAGGATAGAGATCGCGCATATCTGAATATCCAGCTTGCACCGCCGGTGCGAACCGAGTCAAAGTGGCCCAGTGGTCAGCACGGGTATTGAAGAGCTCTAACCTCAAGGCCCGATTTTCACGGTCCTTATCCTCGAGCATCTCAGCAGTGGTGCGAGTCCGTGAATCCTCCTGAGTGGGGTCAGCATAGATAGCCTGGAGATACCCTTGTGCTCCCGGAAGTGATCCTGGCATATACCGGAAATCAGAGTCCCGAAATATACCAGATCTGACTCGCATAATGGTCATCATAGAGTAGGCGGTGTCCTGCACAGCCATCTCAATGGTAACCCCGAGTCCATAAGAGCAGTGAAGAGGCTCGGTGGATCCAGGATAAGATGGAAATATCCTGACAGTGCAGAGATACTGGCTTTGATTAAAGTCTCGGAATTGCTCTTCGACCGTGTACTCAGGATACCAGCGGTATCCAGCCTCAGTCATTACCCTGACCAACTTGGCAGTATGGCCGGGTACATCTAGGCATCGAGTCAGGCGAACCACTTGATTGAGGTCGCGAGTGGCCATCTGAAAGCACAATCATAATGCAAAGGCATTAGAATTTCTAGCAAAATTTCGGCATCATAACAGCTGTAAATGCTCAAGAAGGATTTGAGACATTTGGCAAAGGACTTCGTACACCCTCAACATCATCATATCAAAGTTCTGAATCCATTCTAACAACATAATGTGGTAGTAGAACTGAACTAGGCTTGTATCCATCAAACTTATAAGGTACTACTGATTAGTAACACGTGATCCTGATAGAGAGAATAGGTCCTAATTCCTTAAACCCCGGTGGAAGAATGGACTGACTCAGATCAGAATGTCATAAGATAAAGGAGTAAAAAGAGCCTTACGTTCCATCCCACAAACAATTCCCCTACATATAACTAAAGAATTTCTAGACTCAACATCGACCAGTTTGGCTTGGAGAACCTACAGGCAATCCGGCTCTGATGCCAACGCTGTCAGGACCCCGACTCGATGTCACATTGATCTAGCCGGTAACACCTCATATCACTTTGCGGCCTCACGCACGGTATCCCCACGGGTGTCGCCCTACCTTTGCCCGGGACCGTTTGCGCCTTTTGGCTCACGTATATGATAGTGTCGCTAGCATCCATATGATAAAGAGCCCGGGCTGACATGACTAGTCGTAAACCCAAAGTGGCACAGACTTACAGGGACAGGCATCCATGACCCAGCTTCAAACGTGTCGGTCATCAGCAAGTGGGTCCGGGCTGTAGCACTGGGCTAGCAGGACTCCGGTAAACCAGGCTGTAGCGGGCTAACAGGACTCCGGTACTCAAAGCGTGACATTTCCCAGAAGGGACAGACACAGGAACGAAGAAGGACACATGCCGGCCAGCCTAAGTGTTCCAGAGCAGTAGCAAGCTACCATGGCTCAGCGGTAACACTAGGAGACATTTCCCGGTAAGAGAGGCTACTAAAGATAAACAACTAGATAGTCAGATCCCACACATACCAAGCATTTCAATCATACACACAATATGCTCGATATGTGCAAATACAACGAAGCATCACAACATGACTCTACGACACAAGTACTTTATTTAAGGCTCAGGGAGCCATACATAACATACACAAAGGTACGGGTCTCACGACCCAACATACAAGTCATACAGTCATACAAACTAGCAGCGGAAGTAACTTGTCTGAGTACAGACAACTA
>NW_021309280.1:0-1968 GCF_002162155.2 Triticum dicoccoides
GTCGGTATGCTTTAGCCACAATGGTCTGAGAGGACGCATGATGACCACAGGTTCCTGAGTGGATATCGTTAAGGATTATCTGACCTTCTTCTAGTGTTATACATTTCTGACCGACTCCAGTCGCGCTTTCTCTGCACAACTGTCCCTTTATCAAGGTAAAGGCTTTGGATCGACGGACGATCTGTCGAGCCTCTTCTTCATTCTCTGGGAGCTCTTTCCTTAGGATATACGTGATGTCCAGCTCTGTCCAATCAGGAGTGATGACCAAAACTTCCATGATCAGGTTGACCATAGCTGGAACTTTAACTTCAGTCGGATTCGTGACACTTTTTGGCTGTGGAGCTTCTTCGGTGAAAGGATCCTCTTGAACTGATGGTGTATGGATGTGCTCCAAAAACACATTATTGGGAATCGCTTCTCTATTGGAACCTATTTTTTCCAAATCATCAGCCGCTTGATTTTTCAGTCGGGGTATATGATTAAGCTCTAACCCCTCGAATTTCTTCTCTAGCTTTATCACTGCATTGCAGTAACCAGTCATGGCTGGACTTCTGACGTCCCACTCCGTCATCACTTGATTGACCACTAAATCTGTGTCGCCATCAACCATGAGGCGATGGACGCCGAGTGAAATGGCCATACGCAACCCATACAAAAGTGCTTCATATTCTGCTTCGTTATTGGAGGAATCAAAGTGGATCTGGAGCACATATCTGAGCTTATCTCCTCAGGGGAAACCAACACTACCCCAACACTGGAACCGTTCAGCATCTTAGAACCATGAAAGAACATGGTACAGTGCTCCGGGTGAACTTGAGTCGGCAGTTGCTGTTCAATCCACTCGGCGATGAAATTTGCTACTGCTACACTTGCATGCCATTCAGGTTGCGCAACGCGGGCGCGACCTTCCAGTGGCTGATGCACATTGCCTTGGGCCGGCAGCTTGGGAAAAACACCGAGGCTTACGTCAATGACATTGTGGTGAAATCTCGGGAGGCAAGGACCTTGATCCAAGATCTGGAGGAGACCTTTGCGAGCCTCCGCCAGGTGGACCAGTGACTCAACCCAGAGAAGTTCGTGTTTGGCGTCCCTTCCGACAAGATAGTGGGCTTCCTCGTGTCCCAAAGGGGGATCGAGGCCAACCCGGAGAAGGTCAAGGCAATCGAAGACATGAGTCCACCACAAACCCTCAGAGAAATGCAGAATCTCACCGGTCGCGTGACTATGTTAGGACGCTTCATCTCCAAGCTGGGGGAGCATGCCCTACCGTTCTTCAAGCTGATGAAGAAGAAAGGCCCATTTGAGTGGACACAAGAGGCCGACCAAGCGTTACAAGACCTCAAGAAGTATCTGACCAGCCCTCTGGTGATGGTGGCACCGCACCCTCTCGAGTCCTTGGTGCTCTACCTCGCCGCCACTCCCTACTCCGCCAGCATAGCCCTGGTGGCGGTTCGGGAGGAACGTCAGGCTAAGGATGCATCACGCCCATCCACGACCTCAGCCGTGGCGACACAAGACCAAGAAGGCCTCACGAGGACCATGACCTTGGCAGCCGGAGACCAGCCTCGGCAGGAAGACGCCCCCAGGGCTGAAGAAGCCGCACCAAGCGACCGGGCGCTGGGGGATCCATCGTCTCAAGAGGCGCCTCAACCTCCGGAGGACATAGGCTTCGTTAGCACACCCACCCTCGTCGAGCATCCGGTGTACTTCATCATCACGGTGTTGAGGGATGCAAGGGCACGATACCCCATACCTCAGAAGCTCTTACTCATGCTCTTGGTGGCCTCGCGTAAGCTGCGACACTACTTCCAAGCTCACCCCATCAAGGTCGTCTCGGCCTACCCATTGGAAAGGGTACTCAGGAGCCCCAACTCCGTTGGAAGGGTCGCTGAATGGAACATCGAGCTGCAAGCGTTTCAATTGGAGTTCAGCACAACCAGGGTTGTCAAGGGAGACGCACTTGCTAAT
>NW_021309281.1:0-1249 GCF_002162155.2 Triticum dicoccoides
TACGAGACCGACGCTGCTGCTGCCTAGTTCGACTACGGAGTTGACGACCCCTCTCTCTTGCCAGAGCAACCAGGCAAGCCCCCCCTTTGATCACCAGATATCGCCTATTCTCCTCTATACTGCTTGCATTAGAGTAGTGTAGCATGTTACTGCTTTCGTTAATCCTATTCTGATGCATAGCCTGACATTGTCGCTACATCTGTTGATACCTTACCTGCAATCCTAAATGCTTAGTATAGGGTGCTAGTTTATCATCATTGGCCCTACATTCTTGTCGGTCTGCCTTGCTATACTACTGGGCCGTGATCACTCGGGAGGTGATCACGGGTATATACTATACATACATACATACTATACAGATGGTGACTAAAGTCGGGTCAGCTCGAAGAGTACCCGCGAGTGATTCACGGATTGGGGGCTGAAAGGACCTTTGTCCCGACGGCCCTCTGTGTGGATCTTTATGGCGGAGCGACAGGGCAGGTTGAGACCACCTAGGAGACAGGTGGGCATGGCCCTGTTCGGCGTTCGCGGATACTTAACACGCTTAACGAGATCTTGGTATTTGATCTGAGTCGGCTACGAGCCTATACGCACTAACCATCTACGTGGGAGTAGTTATGGGTATCCCGACGTCGTGGTATCAGCCGAAGCCCTTCAGACGTCAGCGACGGAGCGGCGCGCGCCGGATTGGAACGTAAGCCTGCTCTTGTATTAAGGGGGCTAGTTCTGCTTTCGGCCGCGTACGCAACGTGCAGGTGTGCTATGGGCGATGGGCCCAGACCCCTGTGCGCTTAGGTTTAGACCGGCGTGCTGGCCTCTCTGTTGAGCCTAGGTGGGGCTGTGACGTGTTGATCTTCCGTGGCCGGGCATGACCCAGGAAAGTGTGTCCGGCCAAATGGGATCGAGCGTGTTGGGTTATGTGGTGCACCCCTGCAGGGAAGTTAATCTATTCGAATAGCCGTGATCTTCGGTAACAGGACGACTTGGAGTTGTACCTTGACCTTATGACAACTAGAACCGGATACTTAATAAAACACACCCTTCCAAGTGCCAGATACAACCGGTGGTCGCTCTACCTCAGGGATATGAGGAGGGGATCGCCGGGTAGGATTATGCTATGAGATGCTACTTGAAGATGCTACTTGGAGGACTTCAATCTACTCTCTCCTACATGCTGCAAGACGGAGGCTGCCAGAAGCGTAGTCTTCGACAGGATTAGCTATCCCCCTCTTATTCTGGCATTCTGCAG
>NW_021309282.1:0-1495 GCF_002162155.2 Triticum dicoccoides
CATGGAATTAGTTTACGTGCAGGTGGTTCGGATGCTAAAAATACTACTACTAACACCAGGAAGTAATTACGTGTGCCCAGAAGTCAGGTTCAAGTAACCAATCTGCGTGTTTAACTAAGAGTCTGACTCGATGGTACATGCTTCAACTCCAACTCGACAACTCGTCCTCTTAAATAGACACTCTTCAATCACAAGCTGGTCGATTCCATGTTGCCAGATTGCCCATCTATCCATAACGATGGGACGTCGTCTTCGTCATCATCTTCATCTATCCATGACGACGGGACGTCGTCGTCATCATCTTCGTCGCGTTGAGGCTCGGAGCAGTAGCCACAGCAGGGAGATCCCTAGGGAGATGCTCCAAAAGATCCTAGTGAAGCTGCCGATAAAGGACGTGGCCTGGTGCTGCTGCGTCTTGAGGCTGTGGCGCAGTGTCGTCAGCGAACCCTCCTTTCTCCACCTCCATGCCGCCAACTACGCCACCGCCTTGTCGGCGGATGCAGAGGTCTTGTTTGTCTTGACGACATGTGAGCCGGGCCGGAGCGACGAGGCCAACATGTTCAACATGTCTTCGGGCAAGGCCATGTTCTCCTTCGACATCCCCAGCCAAAAAACCCACAAGCAGAACATCTAGCTTACAATCACATACACATGAGAGTGAACAAAAGATTAGCCAGACATGATAGTCGAACTTACATGAACATCTAGCTCACAAAGCCATTAACAATAGTCTGAATTACATGATAGTGTACATTCAACACATGACACCAGGAAGATAATTAATTAATTTAGATAATGGCACCAACATATACAGCCATGCAGAACAACAATTATTTTGTTATAAGAATGTGAACAAACATGATCAAGTGCAAGTCAACAATTAAATATGATGAAAATAACTACACAATAATCGGGCTAATAGCTCCTGTGCGACGTCTTTGATGTGAATTGGAAAGGGTGCGACGTTGTTAGAATGAATGGCTGTGATGCGACACATTTGAGTGTGTAAATAGCCCAGGGCCACATGGGGTGTTAAATGTGGTTAAATTGGTCGTCAACCAAGCCCTTTTATGTTAGGACATGTGGGTCCAACTTAACTACTCCTCAAAACAGCTGACCATGCCCTGCCGCCCGACCGTGCCGGGCCCGCCACTCTGCCCCCTCCCCCCTTATTCTCCGATGGTGGCGGATCTTGCGTTCTCGGTGGAGGCGACGGAGCCCTCGTTCTCAACGGCGGCGGAGCCTTCGTCCTCAGAAAATGGTGAGTGAGAACCCTAGTCCCCCTCCCGTTCCTCTCTCGCCCCCGTAGATCTCAGCTCGTTTCCTCTGTTTTCACTTGTTGAATCGATAGGTTGTGAGGGGAGACCGTGGGCATACTGAGATGGAGCCGCCAGATTCAACTTCGAATAGGTAATGCGCCTCTCTCTGATCCAATTTTGCATGCAATTAGGGACTGGTCTGCTCTTTCTCACGGGCTCACACTATCTGGCACTGA
>NW_021309283.1:0-1609 GCF_002162155.2 Triticum dicoccoides
TCGCCAAGGAGCCCAGGTTTCACAAGAAGACCAGGCACATCAAGCGTCGTTTCAACTCCATCCGTGAAAATGTTCAAGATGGAGACATAGAGATTTGCAAAGTGCACACGGATCTGAATGTCGCAGATCCGCTGACTAAACCTCTCTCGCGTGCAAAACATGATCAACACCAGAACTCTATGGGTGTTCGATTCATCACAATGTAACTAGATTGGTGACTCTAGTGCAAGTGGGAGACTGTTGGAAATATGCCCTAGAGGCAATAATAAAAGTATTATTATATTTCAATGTTCATGATAAATGTCTTTTATTCATGCTATAACTGTATTATCCGGAAATCGTAATACACGTGTGAATACTTAGACCACAATACGTCCCTGGTGAGCCTCTAGTTGACTAGCTCGTTGTGATCAACAGATAGTCATGGTTTCCTGACTATGGACATTGGATGTCATTGATAATGGGATCACATCATTAGGAGAATGATGTGATGGACAAGACCCAATCCTAAGCATAGCATAAAAGATCGTGTAGTTCGTTTTGCTAGAGCTTTGTCAGTGTCAAGTATCTCTTCCTTCGACCATGAGATCGTGTAACTCCCGGATACCGTAAGAGTGCCTTGGGTGTATCAAACGTCACAACGTAACTGGGTGACTATAAAGGTGCATTACAGGCATCTCCGAAAGTAGCTGTTGGGTTGACACGGATCGAGACTGGGATTTGTCACTCCGTATGACGGAGAGGTATCTCTGGGCCCACTCGGTAATGCATCATCATTATGAGCTCAATGTGACCAAGGTGTTGGACACGGGATCATGCATTACGGTACGAGTAAAGTGACTTGCCGGTAACGAGACTGAACAAGGTATTGGGATACCGACGATCGAGTCTCGGGCAAGTAACGTATCGATTGACAAAGGGAATTGCATACAGGGTTTGATCGAATCCTCGACATCGTGGTTCATCCGATGACAACATCGAGGAGCATGTGGGAGCCATCATGGGTATCCAGATCCCGCTGTTGGTTATTGACTGAGAGCGTCTCGGTCATGTCTGCATGTCTCCCGAACCCGTAAGGTCTACACACTTAAGGTTCGGTGACGCTAGGGTTATTAGGAAGACTAGTATGTGACTACCGAATGTTGTTCGGAGTCCCGGATGGGATCCTGGACGTCACGAGGAGATCCGGAAGGGTCCGGAGGTAAATATTTATATATGGGAAGTTGTCAAACGGACACCGGGAAGTTTCGGGGTCATACCGGTATTGTACCGGGGCCACCGGAAGGGTTCCGGGGGTCCACCGGGAGGGGCCACCCCTCCCGGGGGGCCACATGGGCTGCGTGGGGCAGGGAGCCAGCCCCTGGTGGGCTGGCCGCACCCCCCTCCCTTGGGCCCATGCGCCTAGGGTTGAGGGGGAACCCTAGAGGGGGCGCCCCCCTTGGCTTGGGGGGCAAGCCACCCTCTCCCCTCTCCCCTAGGCCGCCGCACCCCCCCCCCTAGATGGGTTCTAGGGGGCCGGCCCCCTTCTCCCTTCCCCCTATAAATAGAGGGGTGAGGGGAGGGCAGCCGGACCACCCTCCAAGGCGCAGCCCTCCCCTCCCCAACACCT
>NW_021309284.1:0-2351 GCF_002162155.2 Triticum dicoccoides
GTAAAAATGTAAATTATAGCAACATGAGTACAAAGGTACTCAGCAAGACTTACATTAGATCCTACATACATGCACATTATCAAGAAGGGTTGGTGGGGTTATTGCAGCAAGCCAGCTTTGACTCTTGGCTAGGCTATCCTACGAGACTCCAACTTGAAATGGTTTTGCGCACACGAGTCCACTACTCACCACTTCAATACACTACCGAGGATCCACCTCCGTCTTCCTACGGAAGAGCCATCCTCGGCACTCACACTTATCTTGAGGCTTTTAGTAGTTTCCATTTACTTGTCTATGAACTGTATAGGCAACCAAGTAGTCCTTTACCGCGGACGCGGCTATTCGAATAGATCATGATAACCCTGCAGGGGTGTACTTCTTCATACACGCTCTCACCACTTACCGTCGTTTACACGACATGTACTCGGCAACCTTCAAGCGGAAGCCCAACATGGGTGTCGGCCACGACCTACCTAATCACCTAAGTCTCTAATCCAGGTTTATCGCCTATCCAGGTTCCATCCGCAGGGAGTCCGGCCGAGGTTTCCCATACGGCCCCGAACGATGTGTACAGGGTTCCCGAGATACCTAACGGGTATTCGGTACACCATGCCACGTACCTACCGCATCACAGCCCACCCCTACCGTCAGCGCTGTCCACGGCCTCCAGTAGGCTACAAACACCAGAAACTACTTGCAACTCCTGGACAGAGAACTAGGGTGAATAAGAAGCCTAGAGGGTCCATTGGTTCGGGCCCAATGTATGGTAGTAGATGATTCTTAAATCACACATACAGATCTCAGTGCTTAAGGTCGGCTTCAATGAAACAACCCACCATGTACTCCTACATGGCCTCTCATCGATACCTTTACCAAATCGTGTTCACCACACCACTCTCATTACCGACATAATCATTTCACTCTAGCCCATCACCCAGATGAACCAGACCTGACACGACTCTAAGCATAGCAGGCATAGCAAGGTAGGAACAACACATACATATGGCTCAATCAACTCCTACACATGCTAGTGGGTTTCATCTAATTACTGTGGCAATGACAGGTTATGCAGAGGAAATGGGTTCAACTACCGTAGCACACAGCAGTTTGAAACGCGTTGTCGTAATGCAGTAAAAGAGAGCAGGAGTGAGAACATGGGATTGTATCGATATGATCAAATGGTTGGTTGCTTGCCTGATGGTTCGATGCACTGATATGGTTCTTCGCTAGGGTAATCACGGTACTCCTCGGAGGCAGAACCTGCCGCAAAGAACACCGATACACAGCCATCACCAAACAATGTGCGACAATATGATGCATGCATGAAACATGGCAATATGATTGTGTTGGGCTAATGCAACTAAGACCAGAAGGGTTTGAACCAATTTGAACCAAAGATTCAAATTTCAAACTCATACATGGCCCTTTAAAGTGTTTTATCTTGTTCTGCATTCAACATCAAGTTAACTTGTTTAATCATGCATGAAAATAGTACAGATGGATAGATTGGATTTTTTCTGATCATTTTTCATATATAACTTGTTTGATTTGGAGTTACAAATTAAAAGTTATGAATTTTTGAAGTTTAAACTATATTCTGGAATTTTCTATATTAGAATAAATCTAGAAATTATTTTATTGCGTCAGCCATGCGTCAGAATGACGTCAGGGTCAACGGAGACGTCCAGGTCAAACCTGACTGTGGGTCCAGGGTGTCAGGGTAATTAGTTTAATTAAAGTTTAATTAAAACTAAATCTATTTAGTTAACAGGGCTGGCCCCCACCTGTCATTGACTCATCGGGGTCAACCAGGGCCCACCCGCGGTCAAAGCCAGGTCGGCTGCACCGGCGTTTAGCCGCCGGCGAGCCCGACGCGGCGGCGGAAGTGGTTTTTGCCGTTCCGGCAACCAAACGAGTCGCGGAGGCCATCGGAGTGGAGCTGAGGAGGAGCCGCAGCTCTTGGTGGAGTTCGTTGGGGTCGGGGTGGCCGGAGTTGGCGCCGGCGACGACTTTGGCGGCCACCGGAGTTCGGCCGAAGGCGAACTTGAGGCTAGAGGGGTCGGTGAGGTGCGGGGAGTAGTTGGTTAGGTGCTACGTGACGTGGTGAGCATGATGGACACCAAGTTGTGGCCGGAGGGTGACCGGGAGCACGTCGGCGACGAGCTCCGCGGCGGTGGGTGCGGTTGAGCTCCGGGAGGTCATTACACAGCTCGGGGGCAAGAAAAGAAGGGAGGGGAAGATGGTTAAGCTCACGGGGAGTTCGACGAAACACTTGGTGCGGCCGGGGACGGGCCGGAGCGACGACGGCGTTGAAGGGGATCTCCGGCGACGGCGGTTCGGTCGAGGTCGAT
>NW_021309285.1:0-2389 GCF_002162155.2 Triticum dicoccoides
CCTTTAGTCCGGGTTAGTGCCACCAACCGGGACCAAAGTTCTCTGTTCAGCAGCCCAAAGGGCGGGAAGCAGAGGCCTTTGGTCTCGGTTGGTGGCACTAACCGGGACTAAAGGGGGCATTGGTCCCGGTTGGTGCCACGAACCGGTACCAATGCACCCGTTTAGTCCTGGTTGGTGGCACCAACCAGGACAAAAGGCCTTGTGCTGCCCCGCGTCAAAAGTTTAGTACCACCTCGCTAGCTGAGAGAGCTCGAGGGTGGTTTATAAGTAGTGCTGCGCCCACCCTCTCGAGCTCCTCTCAATTGTAGGCTTTTGGGCCTAACCGTACGATGTGTGTGCCTGTGGGCCTACTGGGCCTCCTGTGGGCCTGAATCCTGGCCCATGGTAGGGTTTCTAGTCGTATACAGGCCGTGGGGGCCCAGTAGGTGGCACTTTTTTTTGTTGCTTTATTTATTTTATTTTGTTTCTACTTACAACAAAATACTTATTGTTGCTATTTTTATTTTTTTCTAGTTTTTTTTTGTTTTTTTGTGCATTATTTATTTTCTTTTGTTTTTTGCTTTAATTTTTAATTCTTTTTGCTTTTAGGTCAGAAAAATTATAAACTTTCTGTTAGTGCCATTAGTATTCAAATTAGAATAGTTAAAATTATTCTTTGAAATTTGTGTGAATCACAAGTTTGTGATTAACTTTACTATAAAAATAGTTTTTTCCATTTTTTGTTTTGTTTTTTGCATTATTTATTTTCATTTGTTTTTTGCTTTATTTTTTGATTCTTTTTTGCTTTTAGGTCAGCAAAATTATAAACTTTCTGTTAGTGCCATTAGTTTTCAAATTTCGATAGTTAAAATTTGAATTCTTTGAAATTTGTGAATCACAAGTTTGTGATTAACTTTATTAAAAAAATGAACATAGATGCGCCTATAGAGAAAATTCAACCTAAATTCATAATAAATTTCTATGAATATCAGAGAAATTCACTATGAATTTAGGTCAAATTCCCTGTATAGGGGCATCTATTTTCACTTTGAGAGGAGCTCAACAAGGCAGAGAGGGACGGGTTTATAAACCGGTGTGAGCGCCCTTCGGTTGGCGAGGTGGGACTAAACTCTGAGCGCAACGAGGACCAACCCTTTAGTCCCGGTTTGTGGCACAAACTAGGACTAATGGTCATGGGCCAGGGGCGAGGCGCATTGGTCCCGGTTCGTGCGTGGAACCGGGACCAATGGCCCACGTGGCTGCCCTCTTGAGAGTGTTCTTGGTGAGAACATAGTTGACAAGGAGCGAACCGGGATTAATGGTATTACGAGGGCCGAACCATAAGACATTAAAGCATTTCAAATGAACTCTGAAAAAGTTGAAAGTTGGCATGGTATCATAATTTCACCCACATAGCATGTGCATGTACAAAACGGACAATGGTATCATACTCGTTTGTTACAAAGTTGGCATGGTATCATCATAATATTTGCGGGAGAAAGTCTTCACTTTTTCTTCACTTGTGTCATTTTCTTATTGCTCCGTAACCATGGATAATCTTCATCGTTTATTAGGATGCTGGGGCCAGCCTTGACTTTGAAGGGAGGAATTTCATGAAACTTTTCATAATCTTCAGACATGTCTGTCTTGCCCTCCACTCCCACGATGTCCCTTTTTCCTGAAAGAACTATTTGGCGCTTTGGCTCATCGTATGATGTATTCCCTTCCTTATCTTTTCTTTTTCTCGGTCTGGTAGACATGTCCTTCACATAGATAACCTGTGCCACATCATTGGCTAGGACGAACAGTTCATCAGTGTACCCAAGATTTTTCAGATCCATTGTTGTCATTCCGTACTGTGGGTCTACCTGTACCCCGCCTCTTGACAGATTGACCCATTTGCACTTAAACAAAGGGACCTTAAAATCATGTCCGTAGTCAAGTTACCATATGTCCACTATGTAACCATAATATGTGTCCTTTTCCCTCTCGGTTGTTTCATCAAAGCGAACACCGCTGTTTTGGTTGGTGCTCTTTTGATCTTGGTCAATCGTGTAAAATGTATTCCCATTTATCTCGTATCCTTTGTAAATCAATAGAGTCAAAGATGGTCCCCTGGACAACAAGTACAGCTCATCACAAACAGTGTTGTCACCTCTGAGACGTGTTTCCAACCAACTGTTGAAAGTCCTGATGTGTTCACATGTAATCCAGTCGTCGCACTACATCAGGTGTTTGGAGCGCAGACTGTTCTTGTGTTCATCGACATACGGGGTCACCAAGGTAGAGTTCTGTAGAACTGTGTAGTGTGCTTGAGACCAAGAATATCTGTCCCTGCATATTATTGAGTCCCTTCCAAGCGTGCCTTTTCCAGTCAGTCTTCCCTCATACCGTGATTTAGGGAGACCTA
>NW_021309286.1:0-1143 GCF_002162155.2 Triticum dicoccoides
GGGATCTCATCCGGGACTCCGAACAACATTCGGGTTACTGCATATACATATCCCTACAACCCTAGCGTAACCGAACCTTAAGTGTGTAGACCCTACGGGTTCGGGAGACAAGCAGACATGACCGAGACGACTCTCCGGTCAATAACCAACAGCGGGATCTGGATACCCATGTTGGCTCCCACATGCTCCACGATGATCTCATCGGATGAACCACGATGTCGAGGATTCAATCAACCCCGTACGCTATTCCCTTTGTCTATCGATATGTTACTTGCCCGAGATTCGATCGTCGGTATCCCAATACCTCGTTCAATCTCGTTACCGGCAAGTCACTTTACTCGTACCGTAATGCATGATCCCGTGACCAGACACTTGGTCACTCTGAGCTCATTATGATGATGCATTACCGAGTGGGCCCAATGATACCTCTCCGTCATACGGAGTGACAAATCCCAGTCTTGATCCATGTCACCCAAGAGACACTTTCGGAGATACCCGTAGTCTACCTTTATAGTCACCCAGTTACGTTGTGACGTTTGGCATACCCAAAGCACTCCTACGGTATCCGGGAGTTACACGATCTCATGGTCTAAGGAAAAGATACTTTGACATTGCAAAACTCTAGCAAACGAACTATACGATCTTGTGCTATGTTTAGGATTGGGTCTCGTCCATCTCATCATTCTCCTAATGATGTGATCTCATTATCAATGACATCCAGTGTCCATAGTCAGGAAACCATGACTATCTGTTGATCAACGAGCTAGTCTACTAGAGGCTTACTAGGGACATGTTGATGTCTATTATTCACACATGTATTACGATTTCCAGATAACACAATTATAGCATGAATAAAGACAATTATCATGAACAAGGAAATATAATAATAATGCTTTTATTATTGCCTCTAGGGCATATTTCCAACAGTCTCCCACTTGCACTAGAGTCAATAATCTAGTTACATTGTGATGAATCGAACACCCATGGAATTCTGGTGTTGATCATGTTTTGCTCTAGGGAGAGGTTTAGTCAACGGATCTGCTACATTCAGGTCCGTATGTACTTTACAAATCTCTATGTCTCCATCTTGAACATTTTCACGAATGGAGTTGAAGCGACGCTTGATGTGCCTTGTCTTCTTGT
>NW_021309287.1:0-1292 GCF_002162155.2 Triticum dicoccoides
TTGGTGGCGAAACCTACCCTTGTGGATCTTATCATAGAAGCCCAGAAGCATGATACGGGGATTACCCGGATCAAGAGAAACATTGCCAAGGGTATTGCTGGTAGTTTCTCTATAGATGATCGAGGTGTTGTTTTCTTTGGGAACCGCCTGGTGGTCCCCAAGAAGCAACATCTTCGACAATTGATTCTTAAGGAGGCGCATGAATCTCCTCTCACAATTCATCCCGGTAGTACTAAGATGTATCAGGATCTACGCCAGAGGTTCTGGTGGACTAGGATGAAGAGAGAAATCGCTGAGTTCATTGCTAACTGTGACGTTTGTCGTCGCGTTAAGGCAGAGCATCAAAGGCCTGCTGGCACCCTTCAGCCTTTAGCTATTCCTGAGTGGAAATGGGATAAAGTTGGTATGGACTTCATTACCGGCTTTCCCAGGACCAAGAAAGGGAATAACGCTATCTTCGTAGTCGTTGATCGCCTTTCCAAAGTGGCTCACTTCCTTCCTGTTCGGGAAAGTATCACTGCTGGTCAGCTTGCTGACTTATATATTTCTCGAATAGTGTCACTTCATGGTGTTCCACTAGAGATCAATTCAGACCGTGGCAGTCTTTTCACTTCTCATTTCTGGGAGAGTTTCCAAACTGCCATGGGAACCCATCTTTCCTTCAGTACCGCTTTCCACCCTCAGTCGAGTGGTCAGGTGGAACGGGTCAATCAAATTCTCGAAGACATGCTCAGAGCTTGCGTTATCTCATTCGGTATGGATTGGGAGAAATGTCTTCCTTTTGCCGAGTTTGCTTATAACAATAGCTACCAATCTAGCCTCAAGAAAGCTCCTTTTGAGGTTCTCTATGGACGAAGATGTCGAACACCTTTGAACTGGTCAGAAACCGGTGAAAGACAATTCTTTGGACCGGATATGATCCAGGAGGCAGAAGAGCAAGTTCGCATCATTCGTGAGAATTTGAAAACAGCCCAGTCTCGTCAGAAAAGTCAGTACGATCGTCATCATAAGGATATGACTTATGAAATTGGCGACCAAGCTTACCTTCGGGTTACTCCTTTGAAGGGTACCCATCGTTTCGGTATCAAGGGCAAGTTGGCTCCTCGTTACATTGGTCCTTTTCGTATTCTCGCTAAACGAGGAGAGGTTGCCTACCAATTGGAACTACCCCCACATCTTTCTCGAGTTCATGATGTCTTCCACGTCTCTCAACTCAGGCGTTGCTTCTCGGATCCCATCCGCGGAGTGGACCACGAAACGCTTGATCTCCAAGATAACCTCACATACCGAGA
>NW_021309288.1:0-1854 GCF_002162155.2 Triticum dicoccoides
TCTCTCTCTCTCTCTCTCTCTCTCTCTCTCTCTCTCGTGTTCTTGATATGGCACGATCTTGATGTATCACGAGCTTTGCTATTATAGTTGGATCTTATGATGTTTCTCCCCCTCTACTCTCTTTTAATGGATTGAGTTTTTCCTTTGAAGTTATCTTATCGGATTGAGTCTTTAAGGATTTGAGAACCCTTGATGTATGTCTTGCATGTGCTTATCTGTGGTGTCAATGGGATATTCATGCGAGCTACTTGATGTATGTTTTGGTGATCAACTTGCGGGTTCAGTGACCTTGTGAACTTATGCATAGGGGTTGGTGAAAGTGCAACTATACCTAGGTGGTTTTGGTAATTCCTACCAACATATAGCTCATTGAGCTAACATTATTCCAAGATGAATATTTCAGGAAAAGCTCAATGAATGGCATGGCATGGATGACGAAAGTGGACCCCTCAAAATGCTAAGGATAAAAGGATTGGATCAAGCTCAAAAGCTCAAGACTCTACATTTTATATTTTAGTGATCCAAGATCACATTGAGTCTATAGAAAAAGCCAATACTATCAAGGAGGGATGAGGTGTTGCTTAATGAGTCTCTTGCTCCATAGTGCTTAGTGATATGCTCCAAAGCCCTCAACTACTTTCTCACATCCACATTTGACCTAATCCTAAAGTCAAACTTGGCCCTACAGATTCTTTCTATCCGGCGCCACCGAGTTTAGTTGTCATAGCCACTGCCACAAACCCTAGGCAAATCATTCTCACCGATAGGGATCTCGGTCCCACCAAAATGAGCGAACCGGTCCCACCGAGTTTACCTAACTAACTCT
Source organism: Triticum dicoccoides (assembly GCF_002162155.2). Classification (NCBI taxonomy): domain Eukaryota; kingdom Viridiplantae; phylum Streptophyta; class Magnoliopsida; order Poales; family Poaceae; genus Triticum; species Triticum dicoccoides. The sequence continues at coordinate 827 of NW_021309288.1, forward strand.
CTGGTTAGCTTATTACCAAATTCGGTCCCATCGAGTTTGTGTAATCGGTCTCACCGAGATTACGTTATGCCCTAACCCTAATCATATCGGTCCTACCGAGTTGCATGTCGGTCCCACCGAAAATCCAAACGGTCACTAGATTTGCTGAATCGGTCCGACCGAGTTTACCAATTTGGTCCCACCAAGTTTGGCAAGTTGTTTGTAACGGTTAGATTTTGTGTGGAGGCTATATATACCCCTCCACCTCCCCTTCATTCATGGAGATAGCCATCAGAACAAACCTACACTTCCAACTTGCTGTTTCTGAGAGAGAACCACCTACTCATGTGTTGAGGCCAAGATATTCCATTCCTACCATATGAATCTTAATCTCTAGCCTTCCCCAAGTTGCTTTCCACTCAAATCTTCTTTCCACCAAATCCAAATCCTCTGAGAGAGAGTTGAGTGTTGGGGAGACTATCATTTGAAGCACAAGAGCAAGGAGTTCATCATCAACACACCATTTGTTACTTCTTGGAGAGTGGTGTCTCCTAGATTGGCTAGGTGTCACTTGGGAGCCTCCGACAAGATTGTGGAGTTGAACCAAGGAGTTTGTAAGGGCAAGGAGATCGCCTACTTCGTGAAGATCTACCGCTAGTGAGGCAAGTACTTCGTGGGCGACGACCATGGTGGGATAGACAAGGTTGCTTCTTCGTGGACCCTTCGTGGGTGGAGCCCTCCGTGGACTCGCGCAACCGTTACCCTTCGTGGGTTGAAGTCTCCATCAACGAGGATGTACGATAGCACCACCTATCGGAACCACGACAACAACATAAGTGTCTCCAATTGCATTTGAACTCTCCAAACCCTTCCCTTTACATTCTTGCAAGTTGCTTGCTTTACTTTTCACTGCTCTATACTCTTTGCATGCTTGCTTGAATTGTGTTAAGATTGCTTGACTTGTGCTAAGATAGCTAAAATCTGCCAAAGACTAAAATTGGGAAAAGGATAAGTTTTTATTTGGTCAAGTAGTCTAATCACCCCCCCCC
>NW_021309289.1:0-1209 GCF_002162155.2 Triticum dicoccoides
GCACAACTTAGTCAACTATGCTAGAGCCCATAGTAGCATGTGGCTGCACACGGAAGTTTCTAGCATGAAAAATCTTATGATCCCTTTGAGCCTGGGTGGCGGTCCAAAATAAAAACAGGCAAGTCCTGATAGACATCAGGTGCCTCAATCCACCCAGATGTGTGTTTAAGTTGCCACCTTAGATAAACCATTAAAATTATCAATCTCACATCTGTCATGGATATCACTCACCCAATCCACGTCTACTAGCATAGCATAGCATAATAAGCAAACGTAGAAGTAACTCCCAAGGTTTCATAAGTAACAGGTAATAGGTACTACCTCTTCTACTTCCCATCCCACAATTTAATTAGATCCTAACAATGCAAGTGTTTGAGGGTTTGATCTAATGCAATAAAACATGGGTTGTAGGAAAGATATGATCAAGTGTTACTTGCCTGCAATGTTGATGAAGATGATTCGCACTCAAAACTCGTGATAAATCTACTCGTCACACTCCGGTTGATCTATCGTAAGCAAACAATAGTAACCACACAATAAGTACTCATCTAATGCACAGGGAAAAATCGAACGAGAGAACGAACCAGAAAGTTCAACTTAAGAACTCCGGTTGCAAAGAAAGAACGAGCCGAACAAACGACAAAAAACAAACGGCGGAAGAAAACAACTCGGTTCTAGCAAGTTGAATCTAGGTCAAAATTTTACTGTAGCAAAAGCTTGTTCAAGTTGATTAGACGAAACGGCGGTTTCGAGATGAAACTCCAGGCGCTTGAATCACCTGATTCCGATAAACGAGCGAGAAGATAAACTAGAACGAAGATCGGATCTGAGATCGCTATCGCGGAATAAATCCGACGAAAAGAAAAAGAAGAACGGTTATACGAACAGACGTCGTTAATCGGGAAATAATCGGTGATCACGTTCGTTGAGACGAACGGTCCGAAAGAAGAACGAAAACCAATCTAGGGTTTTCGGGAAAAGAGATCGAACGAAAAACCGATCTAGAACACCGGAACGGTTTAGCGAAAAAAATCGGAAAGAAAACGAATCGGTAGAGAAGAAAAGAATCGGAACGGTTTATAAGAAAAACCGAACCGAGGGAAAGAAGAGACGCGGCGCGGTACCTCCGGCGAACGGCGGCGACGGCGGCGTTGACGCAGGGCGGCGGCGGCGCGGTGACGCATGGTGGCGGTGGCGGCACTAGGGCGC
>NW_021309290.1:0-1306 GCF_002162155.2 Triticum dicoccoides
TGCATGACTAGCTAGGGTGTGACAACTCACCCCCACTCAAAAGAATCTCGTCCCGAGATTTGGGTTCCTCCGGGAAGAAGGCGGGATACTCAAGTCGAAGACGATCCTCCCTTTCCCAAGTTGCTTCATCCTCAGAATGGTGCGACCATTGAACTTTGAGAAACTTGATATTATGACGTCGGGTGGTACGTTCGGTTTGATCGAGAATACGAATGGGGTACTCTCGATATGTAAGATTATCTTGGAGATCAAGCGTTTCGTGGTCCACTCCACGGATAGGATCCGAGAAGCAACGCCTGAGTTGAGAAACGTGGAAGACATCGTGGACTCTGGAGAGGTGCGGAGGTAGTTCCAACTGGTAGGCAACTTCTCCTCGTTTGGCGAGAATGCGAAAAGGTCCAATGTAACGAGGAGCCAATTTGCCTTTGATACCAAAACGATGGGTTCCCTTCAGAGGGGTGACCCGAAGATAAGCCTTCTCGTCAACCTCGAAAGTCATAGCCTTATGTTTTCGGTCATATTGACTCTTTTGACGAGATTGGGCTGTTTTCAACTTTTCACGAATGATACGAACTTGTTCTTCTGCTTCCTGAATCATATCCGGGCCAAAGAATTGTCTTTCCCCGGTTTCTGACCAGTTAAGGGGTGTTCGACACCGTCGTCCATAGAGAACTTCAAAAGGGGCTTTACCCAAGCTAGATTGATAGCTGTTGTTGTAAGCGAATTCGGCAAATGGAAGGCACTTCTCCCAGTCCATTCCGAATGAGATAACAGAGGCTCGAAGCATGTCTTCTAGAATCTGGTTGACGCGTTCCACTTGACCACTCGACTGAGGGTGGAAAGCGGTGCTAAAGGAGAGACGGGTTCCCATAGCATTTTGGAAGCTTTCCCAAAATCGAGAGGTGAAAAGACTTCCTCGATCCGAGTTAATTTCCAAAGGAACACCATGGAGGGACACTATTCGGGAGATGTATAAGTCGGCCAGCTGACTAGCGGTTATACTCTCACGAACAGGTAAGAAATGGGCTACTTTGGAAAGACGATCGACAACGACGAAAATAGCATTATTCCCTCTCTTGGTCCTGGGAAAACCGGTAATGAAATCCATACCAATTTTATCCCATTTCCATTCAGGAATAGCTAAGGGTTGAAGGGTGCCAGCAGGCCGTTGATGCTCTGCTTTTACACGACGACAGACGTCGCAATTAGCAATATACTGAGCAATTTCTCTCTTCATCCTAGTCCACCAGAACCTCTGGCGTAGGTCCTGATACATCTTAGTACTACCGGGATGAATGGTGAGAGG
>NW_021309291.1:0-1296 GCF_002162155.2 Triticum dicoccoides
TGCTGAATTGATTTTAAAAATGCATGAGTTAACTAAGGAAAACATTGAGCGTATGAATGCTAAATATAAACTTGCTAGAGATAAGGGTAGAAAACATGTTGTGTTTGCACCTGGAGAGCTTGTTTGGTTACATTTGCGTAAGGATAGATTTCCTGATTTGCGCAAATCAAAGTTAATGCCACGTGCTGATGGTCCCTTTAAGGTGTTAGAGAAAATAAATGATAATGCATATAAACTGGAGCTGCCTTGCAGATTTTGGGGTTAGTCCCACTTTTAACATTGCAGATCTGAAGCCTTATTTGGGTGAGGAAGATGAACTTCCGTCGAGGACGACTTCATTTCAAGAAGGGGAGGATGATGAGGACATCAATACAATTGTTACACCCACAGCCCCTGCTGCTATACATACTGGACCAATTACTAGAGCTCGTGCACGCCAACTAAATTACCAGGTACTTTCGTTTCTTGGTAATGATTCTAATGTTCATGAGAATATGTGCTGCCTAAATTGGATACATTTGTTTTGCTTACAAATGAAGGGCCTAGCTTGGACAAGAAAGATGAACCTTGAAGCAAGAACAAGCATGGAGATGATGGCATGCATAAGGGGAACAAGAACGGAGTTACAAGTGATGATTTCAGGACTTTGAAGCCACCATAATGGGTGCATGAAGCCTTGGACGAAATATACAAGATGCCACTTCATAAATTTCGTCCCGAGGCTATTTTAGGTGCTGCGTCACCTTATTATTGGGCCAGGCCCATGTAATTTTGAAATACATAAGTATAGGCTATTTTTAGAGTCCGTATGTGTGGGGAAACAAGAGATAGTGATAGAGGCAAAGGTGTCCCGTCTTTCGATGAGATGGTGGATTTCGCTTTGGTGGGAGTCGACTTTGACGATCCGACTACGAACGTGCGAGGACGTCGCGCCTTAGCAATCGCTAAACCAACTCCGAGAGGTTATTGACCACGCCGGAGCACGATCAACCTGACCACGAGGGTCTGTTTCCTGCGAGCAAACGAAGAACAAGCAAGAAACTAAGATTGCAATCTGGATATTGCGAATATAAGATGAAAGCTTTATTGATCAAGGTGGGGTTCTGTGACGCCTTTGTCTGGTCGTTGAACACAAACGAAGTACGCGAAGTTGCAGCTATGGCGAACTTTTAATCTAAACAAAACCCAAGGAAAAGCTACTAGATGGATCTACTTATATAGGAGCAAGGGGTGGCGGCCAAGGAGGTGGGAGGACGTCCCAAGGCAGCCTAAAACTAAACCTAGGTCGTACAAGGC
>NW_021309292.1:0-995 GCF_002162155.2 Triticum dicoccoides
TTTGAAGTCAAGTTGTGAAAGCATAGTATAGCGACGAGACAAAGCATCAGCAATAACATTTTCTTTTCCCTTCTTGTGTTTAATGACATAAGGGAAAGTCTCAATGAATTCAACCCATTTAGCATGTCTACGATTCAGTTTAGCTTGACTTTTAATATGTTTCAATGATTCATGATCAGAATGTATAACAAATTCTTTGGGCCATAAATAATGTTGCCATGTTTCTAAAGTCCGAACAAGAGCATATAATTCTTTATCATAAGTAGAATAATTCAGACTAGGCCCACTCAATTTTTCAGAAAAGTATGCAACAGTTTTGCCATCTTGTAATAACACACCTCCTAATCCAATTCCACTAGCATCACATTCAAGCTCAAAAGTCTTATTAAAATCAGGAAGTTGGAGTAAAGGAGCATGTGTCAACTTATCTTTCAATACCGTGAAGGCTTCTTCCTGTGCGGTACCCCAAAGAAAAGGCACATCTTTCTTTGTAAGCTCATTGAGAGGTGCAGCAATGGTGCTGAAATCTCTCACAAAACGCCTATAGAATCCAGCGAGGCCAAGAAAACTCCTCACTTGTATGACCGTTTTGGGTTGTGGCCAACTCTCAATAGCTTCAATCTTGGCTTTATCAACTTCAATTCCCTGTGGAGTAACAACATAGCCAAGAAAAGATACTCGGTTGGTGCAAAAGGTGCACTTCCCAAGGTTACCAAACAAACGTGCATCACGTAGAGCAATAAAAACAGCACGTAAATGTTCCAAATGTTCCTCCAAAGATCTGCTATAAATCAATATGTCATCAAAGTAAACTACCACAAATCGTCCAATGAAAGCACGTAAAACTTCGTTCATTAATCTCATGAAAGTACTAGGTGCATTAGTTAACCCAAAAGGCATGACTAACCACTCATATAATCCAAACTTAGTTTTAAATGTTGTTTTCCATTCATCTCCCAATTTCATACGAATTTGATGGTAGCCACTACGCAAAT
>NW_021309293.1:0-950 GCF_002162155.2 Triticum dicoccoides
TCGTGTGCATTTTAGTATCTCTACATATGCTGATTATGTTGATTGTGATGTGGTACCTATGCAAGCATGTTCCTTATTACTTGGTAGACCATGGCAATTTGATAAAAACTCTGTACACCATGGTAGAAACAATCACTATACTCTTGTTCATAAGGATAAAAATATTACTTTGCTTCCTATGACTCCTGATTCCATTTTGAAAGATGATATTAATAGAGCTAATAAAGCAAAACAGGAGAAGAATATGAGTGAAAATCAGATTGTGGCAAAAGAATTTGAGCAACAAATGAAGCCTAATAATAAACCATCTAGTGTTGCTTCTGAAATTAAATTGAAAAGTGCATGTTTATTTGCCACCAAATCTGATATTGATGAGCTAGATTTCAGCAAATCTGTTTGCTATGATTTTGTGTGCAAAGAGGCATTATTTTCATTCGAGGACGTGCCTTCCTCTTTGCCTCCTGCTGTCACTAACATTTTACAGGAGTTCGCTGACGTCTTTCCACAAGACGTGCCACCGGGATTACCGCCTATTCGAGGGATTGAGCATCAGATTGACTTAATTCCCGGTGCTTCACTGCCAAACCGTGCACCATACCGTACCAATCCAGAGGAGACGAAGGAGATTATGCGTCAAGTACAAGAGCTTCTCGACAAAGGTTATATATGTGAATCCCTTAGTCCTTGTGCTGTTCCTATTATTCTAGTGCCGAAAAAGGATGGTACATCACGTATGTGTGTTGATTGTAGAGGCATTAATAATATTACTATTCGTTATCGTCATCCTATTCCTAGGCTAGATGATATGCTTGATGAATTGAGTGGCTCTACAATATTCTCCAAAGTTGATTTGCGTAGTGGCTACCATCAAATTCGTATGAAATTGGGAGATGAATGGAAAACATCATTTAAAACTAAGTTTGGATTATATGAGTGGTTAGTCATGCCTT
>NW_021309294.1:0-1100 GCF_002162155.2 Triticum dicoccoides
CCCCAACTTAGCCCATAAACATCTCCAAAAGTGGCTAAGAAATTTAGTATCACGATCTGAAACAATAGTATTTGGCACACCATGCAAGCGAATAATTTCACGAAAGAACAAATCAGCAACATTAACAGCATCATCGCTTTTATGACATGGTATAAAGTGTGCCATTTTCGAGAATCTATCCACGACAACAAATATGCTATCCCTCCCCTTCTTTGTTCGAGGTAAACCTAAAACAAAGTCCATAGATATATCCTCCCAAGGAACACTAGGTACAGGCAAAGGCATATATAAACCATGATGATTGAGTCGTGACTTAGCTTTTTGACATGTAGTGCAGCGAGCAATAAAACGCTCAACATCCCGTCTCATCTTTGGCCAAAAGAAATGTGTAGCAAGTACGTCCTCCGTCTTCTTCACGCCAAAGTGTCCCATTAATCCTCCTCCATGCGCCTCCTGCAACAATAAAAGACGAACGGAGCTAGCTGGAATGCATAGCTTGTTAGCACGAAACACAAATCCATCCTTAACGACAAACTTGTTCCACATTCTTCCTTCTTTACAATTCTGCATTACATCTTTAAAATCAGCATCATCCACATATTGATCTTTGATGGTCTCCAAACCAAATATTTTGAAGTCAAGTTGTGAAAGCATAGTATAGCGACGAGACAATGCATCAGCAATAACATTTTCTTTTCCCTTCTTGTGTTTAATGACATAAGGGAAAGTCTCAATGAATTCAACCCATTTAGCATGTCTACGATTCAGTTTAGCTTGACTTTTAATATGTTTCAAAGATTCATGATCAGAATGTATAACAAATTCTTTGGGCCATAAATAATGTTGCCATGTTTCTAAAGTCCGAACAAGAGCATATAATTCTTTATCATAAGTAGAATAATTCAGACTAGGGCCACTCAATTTTTCAGAAAAGTATGCAACAGGTTTGCCATCTTGTAATAACACACCTCCTAATCCAATTCCACTAGCATCACATTCAAGCTCAAAAGTCTTATTAAAATCAGGAAGTTGGAGTAAAGGAGCATGTGTCAACTTATCTTTCAATACCGTGAAGGCTTCTTCCTGTGCGGTACCCCAAA
>NW_021309295.1:0-1456 GCF_002162155.2 Triticum dicoccoides
CGAGAATCTCTCGCCGCCGGCCATGGCGTGGCCGTGGCCACAGCCACCCCAGCTCGTATCCGAGGCCACTGTCGTGCTCACCGTGATCTCAGGAGTCCGTAGCACGCCCCAGCTCCTCCTGCCGTGCTCCCTAACCCCGACCCCGAGATTGCCCGAACTCCGGCAGCCGCAAAGGAGCTCGCCGCCGGCAGCTCCGGCCACCCCAGCTGCTGTCACTTACCTCTTTAGATGCGCCTTCCTCCCAGGAACCCGTAGGAGCAAACCGCACGTCAAATGGTGCTCCGTAGCGAGCGCACGGTGCACCTCCGCTGTCGGCCGTGGTCGTCGCCGGCGACACTCCGGCGACTGCCGACGTGGCACGCCTAATTAACACTAATGACGCCTAAACACCCCCCCACAGCCACTGACAGTGGGCCCCGTAGTGGGTCAAAGCCCGGGTCAACGCGGGATTAGCCCCTGTGTCACTGACGTGTGGACCCCACACATCAGGTTTGACCCGAGCCGGCCCCTGTTGACTTGCTGACGTCATGCCAACGTCATGCTGACGCAGTAATGCTTTCTGGATTTAATTTAATTCTGAAATTCCAGAAAAATGCCTAAAACTTCAATAAATCATAGAAAATTAACCGTAACTCCAAATTAAATAAATTATATATGAAAAATTATCAGAAAAATTCAAGGAATCCATGTGTACCATTTTCATGCATGTTAGAACAACTTATAGCTGCTGTTTAGCACAAATCATATAAAGGACATTTAAATATCCACATATGGAGTTTGAATTTGAATCTTGGATTCAAACCAACTCCATTTAATCTGGTTTTAGTTGCATTAGCCCAACACACATTCATTTTGCCATGTCATGATCATGCATCATATTGTGCATTGCATTGATTGTGTTCCCTTCTGTGTTGCCGGTATTTGTCCCCTCTCGATAGACGTGATACCGATGATGTGATCGTTGACACTGATGAAGACTCAATGTTATCTTCAGAAGTGCCAGGCAAGCAAAACCCCCTTGTTCATTCCGATAAAATCCCACTCTCTCGCTCCTGCTCTCTTTACTGCATTAGGACAACATCGATTCATCTGTTACTTGTTGCGGTAGCTGAACCCCTTTATCCTTTGCATGACCTGTCATTCCACAGTAAATAGATGAAACCCACTAGCATGAGTAGGAGTTGTTTGAGCCCTGTTGTGCCTACTCATTCATGTTTGTTTGTCATGCCTGCTACTGCTTAGAGTTGAGTCAGGTCTGATTCATCGGGGATGAATCAGAGGCGTGTGAACCTGTCCTACTGTGTGTGAGCTAAGTGTGTGAACACGATTTGGTAAAGGTAGCGGTGAGAGGCCATGTAGGAGTACATGGTGGGTTGTCTCATTGCAGCCGTCCTCAGGAACTGAGTTCTGTGTTTGTGATCCATGATTCAGCTACTACCACGCATTGGGCCCGAAA
>NW_021309296.1:0-832 GCF_002162155.2 Triticum dicoccoides
CAAAGGTGGTGGCACGTCTCCCGCGATCGACAAAGCCCATGAATTGACTCTGGATCCTGTCATGATTAGTAGAACAAGAAACAAAACCCAAAAATAATGTTCCTATAACTACTAGGATGTGGTGGTAAAACGCTCACAGTAAAGCAAATATCAATGTCTTACAAGTTCTTACCATGCAGCAGGCGGTGATCGCCAACCGGCGGTGTCAAGTAACTCCGAATATTGAGTAAAGCGATTGCCAGGGGAGCATACGTATACACGGTGTAGAAATATGTGGAGCTGGGTTGGCTATATATGGTAGCAAAAGATTAGCAATAATCAATTCAAAGATGCAATGTTGAATAAACGCTCAACGACGGTACTGTGCTGGTCCTAGGCTAGACCGGACTAGAGACGCGAGCCTAGAACACTAATGAGGTCACGGCGTAGCACAACTAGCATCAATGAAGGATACTAAGTAGCTCTTGACAGCAAGATATAAGTGAAGATCACAACGGCAGTGAAGATAATGATGAAAAACAACTGCCAAGCAGGATATACAACAACTCTCTCTCCAACTTTCCTCTTGAAAAGTTTGAGACAATTTTTTTTGTTTTTTTTTCTTCTCTCTCTTTTTTTTTTCCTCACACTTTTTTTTTCTTTCTCTCCTTTTTTTTCTCTGACTTTTTTTTCCTTTTTTTTCTCTCGTTTTTTTCTCTCTTTTTTTCTCCCTCTTTCCAAAACATACTAGATAAGATGCAGATTGGATCAAGTGAAGATGTGAACGATCTCAACTATTATTATGACAATGAATGGTGGGTAGCACGTGGTGGAAATTGATGGATGGGTGGTG
>NW_021309297.1:0-956 GCF_002162155.2 Triticum dicoccoides
AAGGACTAAGGGATTCGCGTATATAACCTTTGTCGAGAAGCTCTTGTACTTGACGCATAATCTCCTTCGTCTCCTCTGGATTGGTACGGTATGGTGCACGGTTTGGCAGTGAAGCACCGGGAATTAAGTCAATCTGATGCTCAATCCCTCGAATAGGCGGTAATCCCGGTGGCACGTCTTGTGGAAAGACGTCAGCGAACTCCTGCAAAATGTTAGTGACAGCAGGAGGCAAAGAGGAAGGCACGTCCTCGAATGAAAATAATGCCTCTTTGCACACAAAAGCATAGCAAACAGATTTGCTGAAATCTAGCTCATCAATATCAGATTTGGTGGCAAATAAACATGCACTTTTCAATTTAATTTCAGAAGCAACACTAGATGGTTTATTATTAGGCTTCATTTGTTGCTCAAATTCCTTTGCCACAATCTGATTTTCACTCATATTCTTCTCCTGTTTTGCTTTATTAGCTCTATTAATATCATCTTTCAAAACGGAATCAGGAGTCATAGGAAGCAAAGTAATATTTTTATCCTTATGAACAAGAGTATAGTGATTGTTTCTACCATGGTGTACAGAGTTTTTATCAAATTGCCATGGTCTACCAAGTAATAAGGAACATGCTTGCATAGGTACCACATCACAATCAACATAATCAGCATATGTAGAGATACTAAAATGCACACGAACAGTACGTGTTACCTTAACCTTGCCGCTGTTGTTGAACCATTGGATGTAGTAAGGATGTGGATGTGGTCTTGTGGTGAGAGAAAGCTTCTCCACCATCTCCATGCTAGCCAAGTTGTTGCAGCTCCCTCCGTCTATGATGACGCGCACAGAACGTTCCTTCACAACTCCCTTGGTATGGAACAAATTGTGCCTCTGATTTTGCTCAGCTTGTGTGATCTGCACACTCAAAACACGTTGAGCAACTAAACATTCATACCTGTCAGCGTCT
>NW_021309298.1:0-1000 GCF_002162155.2 Triticum dicoccoides
CTGTTTTCCATTCATCTCCCAATTTCATACGAATTTGATGGTAGCCACTACGCAAATCAACTTTGGAGAATATTGTAGAGCCACTCAATTCATCAAGCATATCATCTAGCCTAGGAATAGGATGACGATAACGAATAGTAATATTATTAATGCCTCTACAATCAACACACATACGTGATGTACCATCCTTTTTCGGCACTAGAATAATAGGAACAGCACAAGGACTAAGGGATTCGCGTATATAACCTTTGTCGAGAAGCTCTTGTACTTGACGCATAATCTCCTTCGTCTCCTCTGGATTGGTACGGTATGGTGCACGGTTTGGCAGTGAAGCACCGGGAATTAAGTCAATCTGATGCTCAATCCCTCGAATAGGCGGTAATCCCGGTGGCACGTCTTGTGGAAAAACGTCAGCGAACTCCTGCAAAATGTTAGTGACAGCAGGAGGCAAAGAGGAAGGCATGTCCGCGAATGAAAATAATGCCTCTTTGCACACAAAAGCATAGCAAACAGATTTGCTGAAATCTAGCTCATCAATATCAGATTTGGTGGCAAATAAACATGCACTTTCCAATTTAATTTCAGAAGCAACACTAGATGGTTTATTATTAGGCTTCATTTGTTGCTCAAATTCTTTTGCCACAATCTGATTTTCACTCTTATTCTTCTCCTGTTGTGCTTTATTAGCTCTATTAATATCATCTTTCAAAATGGAATCAGGAGTCATAGGAAGCAAAGTAATATTTTTATCCTTATGAACAAGAGTGTAGTGATTGTTTCTACCATGGTGTACAGAATTTTTATCAAATTGCCATGGTCTACCAAGTAATAAGGAACATGCTTGCATAGGTACCACATCACAATCAACATAATCAGCATATGTAGAGATACTAAAATGCACACGAACAGTACGTGTTACCTTAACCTTGCCGCTGTTGTTGAACCATTGGATGTAGTAAGGATGTGGATGTGGTCTTGTGGTGAGAGAAAGCTTCTCCAC
>NW_021309299.1:0-1190 GCF_002162155.2 Triticum dicoccoides
GACAGACACGCAAACGCACTCCGGGGATTGTTAATCGTGGAAATCTCTCTGGGACTCCCAAACGGTGAGTAATAGTGCATGAAACGGACGAGAATTCGCCAAAATTGTGAGTGTTTATGACCGACACATAAACGCACCCCGGAGTTCGTCAATCGTGGAAATCACTCCGGGACCGCAAAACTAAGTAATAATGCAAGAAATGGGCCAAAATCGTCCCAAAATGCGCTTGTTGATGATCAACACATAAGCACACCATGGGGTCAAACAACCGTGGAAATCACTTTGGGGCCCCAAAACGGTGAGTAATAGTCCATGAAACGGGCCAGAATCGGCCAAAACAACGAGTGTTGATGACCGACACGTAAACGGACCTTAGGGTTCAACCACTATGGAATCGCTTCGGGACCCCTAAATGATGAGTAATAGTCCATGAATCGCGTCAGAATTGGCCAAAACTATGAGTGTTGGCGACAGAGACGCAAATGCACCCCGGGGATTGTAAATAATGGAAATCGCTCTGGGACGCCAAAATGGTGAGTAATAGTACACAAAACGGACCAGAAATTGGCCAAAATTGTGAGTGTCATTGACCGACACGTAAACGCACCACGGGGTTCGTAAATCATGGAAATCACGCTTGGACTAAAAAACAGAGTAATAGTCCAAGAAACGGGCCAGAATCGGCCAAACTGCGAGTGTTGATGACCGACACGTAAATGCACCCTGCGGTTCGTTTACCGTGGAAATCACTCCGGGACCCAAAAACTAAGTAATAATGCAAGAAATGGGCCAAAATCGTCCCGAAATGCGCTTGTTGATGATCGACACGTAAGCACACCATGGGGTCAAACAACCGTGGAAATCACTTTGGGGCCCCAAAACGGTGAGTAATAGTCCATGAAACGGGCCAGATTAGGCCAAAACAGTGAGTGTTGATGACCGACACGTAAACGGACCTTAGGGTTCAACAACTATGGAATCGCTTCGGGACCCCTAAATGATGAGTAATAGTCCACGAATCGCGTCAGAATTGGCCAAAACTATGAGTGTTGACGACAGAGACGCAAACGCACCCGGGGATTGTAAATCATGGAAATCGCTCTGGGACGCCAAAACGGTGAGTAATAGTACACGAAACGGACCAGAAATTGGCCAAAATTGTGAGTGTCATTGACCGACACGTAAACGCA
>NW_021309300.1:0-1844 GCF_002162155.2 Triticum dicoccoides
GACAATGACAAGTCCATACTTTTTCCCACCAAGACTATCCCATGAAGGAGGCCCAAAAAGATCCACATGAAGGAGCTCCAGGGGCCTTGAAGTAGACACAATGTTCTTGGGAGGGTGCTTTGATTGATGTTGCTTCCCGGCTATGCATGCACTACACACACGGTCTTTCTCAAAAGAGACATTGGTTAGTCCAAGGATGTGATTCCCCTTTAAGAGATCTTGAAGATTTCTCATGCCGACATGGGCTAGCCGTCGATGCCATAGCCACCCCTTGTCGCCTTGGCCATTAGACAAGTTGCACGGAATGTGCTCTCTTTCGAGAAATCAACCGTGTAAAGGTTGCCATCCAACTCTCGAACAAAGGCCACTTCGAGAGTATCTCTCTTAAAGACTTTCACATCCATTAGTCCAAAGAGTGTATCATAACCAACAGAAGCCAATTGGCGAATAGAAAGCAAATGGTATTTAAGGGATTGGACAAGCATGACGAGACATGTCATTTGTGATAGCCACCTTGCCCAACCCAAGTACCTGTCCTTTTGAACCTCCACCAAACATAATGCTCATGAATGGTTGAATAGCTTCCATGAAATCATAGAGCAATTTGCTATCTCCGGCAATATGATTGGTACATCCACTATCAATCACCCATTTTACTCCACCGGAGAAGGCAACCTACACACAATTATGACTTGGTTAGAGGCAACCATTTTGCAATGGGACCTCTCAAGTTATTCACAAGGGTCTTAGGGACCCAAATAGCATAGAATTGGAATGCATTTCGAGGACCAACAAATTTTGCATAAACTTCTCCATCCTTAGTCTTACAAAGTACATAGGATGGAGGCATGAACTCTTTTGACTTGTTGAGAGTGGGCACGCCCCTTGTGGCCTTCCCACTAACAACATTACCTTTCTCCTTGTGCCCTTGTCTTGCAAATATTTCTTTTAGAGGGGTTGTGCACTTTTGAGAGGACGTCTTCTTCTTGCTTGTGCTTGGGTCAAACCCTAGTCCCTCTTTGGCAAACACCTCATTGTGCTGGCTCAATACGTCATTAAGGTTCTTTTGCCCTTGAGCACATGTCATGAGACCTTTCTCGATTTGAGCCTTGATAAAGCGATTTTCCTCAAGAATAGATGCTAGATCACCACTAGAGTCAGTAGTACAAGCATCAACATTAATAATAGGAGAAGAGTAAGCCTTGTCTAGGGTTTCAAGATAAGTAAGTTTGACCGTCTCAAAACTCTTTGTAAGAAGAGGCTCTTCCTTAGTTTTGAGGGACATGGATAGAAGCTCACAATCCTTAGAGAGAGAAGCATGAGACTTCAAAAGCTTACTTTTACCATTCATCAACTCTTCGAAAGAGTCAATAGCCTTTTTCAAGGAGGCAAGATCTTTAGTATGAACATCAATGTTTGCACCAATTTTTAAGCATAGTTCATCATTTCGTGCTTCCTCATATTGGACTTTCCGCTCAAGGATTTCACATTTTTCCTTTTCCTCGGTGACGAGGGTTTCGAGTTCCTTAATGGTGATGGTGTGCTTACTCACCATCTCCATAAGCATATGAAACATAGTGAGCTTCTTTCCTTTGAGGGAGCACATGAAATTATTAAGTTTAGCAAGCATAGCATCATCTAGATCATCATCATCATAGTTATCCTCTGCATCAAGATACTCATCACTAGGAGTTGAGGGAGTGAAAATAGGAGGATTTGATCGTGGAGTTACCTTGACCTTGTCAGGAGAGCTTTAGTCCTCTCCATCTTCTACCACGGCCTTTGCCATTAGGCACTTGTGAGCGTTGCCCTTGTAGTCTTTCATGTAGTTGTAGGTGATCACA
>NW_021309301.1:0-915 GCF_002162155.2 Triticum dicoccoides
GCCACCTCCAGCCGTGATACAAGAAAACAGGCACAACCACCATTATCTGCCAAGAGCGCACCTGCGGGGCCTGCACAGCGTTCTTCTTCTTCCATGGCATCAACAGGGCACACAAGTGATATTATTTGTCGTCGTTGTAAGGGAGGAGGTCATTATGCGAGAGAATGCAAATCTCCGCGTGTGATGATTGCTACCGCGGATGGTGGATATGAGTCCGCTAGTGACTATGATGAGGAGACTTTGGCTCTTATTACACGTGAAGAACATGGTGGAGATGATTCTGATCATGAGACGCAATACATGGCTCCTGAAGACGCTGACAGGTATGAATGTTTAGTTGCTCAACGTGTTTTGAGTGTGCAGGTCACACAAGCTGAGCAAAATCAGAGGCACAATTTGTTCCATACCAAGGGAGTTGTGAAGGAACGTTCTGTGCGCGTCTTAATAGACGGAGGGAGCTGCAACAACTTGGCTAGCATGGAGATGGTCGAGAAGCTTTCTCTCACCACAAGACCACATCCACATCCTTACTACATCCAATGGTTCAACAACAGCGGCAAGGTTAAGGTAACACGTACTGTTCGTGTGCATTTTAGTATCTCTACATATGCTGATTATGTTGATTGTGATGTGGTACCTAT
Organism: Triticum dicoccoides; assembly: GCF_002162155.2. NCBI lineage: Eukaryota > Viridiplantae > Streptophyta > Magnoliopsida > Poales > Poaceae > Triticum > Triticum dicoccoides. The sequence continues at coordinate 642 of NW_021309301.1, forward strand.
GCAAGCATGTTCCTTATTACTTGGTAGACCATGGCAATTTGATAAAAATTCTGTACACCATGGTAGAAACAATCACTACACTCTTGTTCATAAGGATAAAAATATTACTTTGCTTCCTATGACTCCTGATTCCATTTTGAAAGATGATATTAATAGAGCTAATAAAGCACAACAGGAGAAGAATAAGAGTGAAAATCAGATTGTGGCAAAAGAATTTGAGCAACAAATGAAGCCTAATAATAAACCATCTAGTGTTGCTTCTGAAATTAAATTG